>NW_026696246.1:0-166490 GCF_030435755.1 Ochotona princeps | reverse complement strand
TATGCCCTTCACCAACATGCAGTGTTTCCTTGATTGAATTAGCTCTCACACCAATATTTGCGTCTAGAGCCTTTGCATTGAGGGCTATCTGAAAACGGCTGTGGCGCTGAAGTTGCCTGTGAATGTGGAGTTGGTGGCATGTGAAACCCGCATGTGGAGCATTCGTTTGTGTGGGATGCTGACCAAGCTTCATTTCAGTCCTAGGCACACAAAGGGCACTAAGCATAGAGTGTGAAAACTGAGTTTCCTTGAGAGCTGCTTGGAAGCCTGATGGTGTGTGAAGTTAGTGAGCCAAATGGAGTTGTTCTCCCACAAGAACCACTCGGCTGATCCTTCTTCAATATGCCCTTCACCAACATGCAGTGTTTCCTTGATTGAATTAGCTCTCACACCAATATTTGCGTCTAGAGCCTTTGCATTGAGGGCTATCTGAAAACGGCTGTGGAGCTGAAGTTGCCTGTGAATGTGGAGTTGGTGGCATGTGAAACCCGCATGTGGAGCATTCGTTTGTGTGGGATGCTGACCAAGCTTCATTTCAGTCCTAGGCACACAAAGAGCACTAAGCATAGAGTGTGAAAACTGAGTTTCCTTAAGAGCTGCTTGGAAGCCTGATGGTGTGTGAAGTTAGTGAGCCAAATGGAGTTGTTCTCCCACAAGAACCACTCGGCTGATCCTTCTTCAATATGCCCTTCACCAACATGCAGTGTTTCCTTGATTGAATTAGCTCTCACACCAATATTTGCGTCTAGAGCCTTTGCATTGAGGGCTATCTGAAAACGGCTGTGGCGCTGAAGTTGCCTGTGAATGTGGAGTTGGTGGCATGTGAAACCCGCATGTGGAGCATTCGTTTATGTGGGATGCTCACCAAGCTTCATTTCAGTCCTAGGCTCTCAAAGGGCACTAAGCATAGAGTGTGAAAACTGAGTTTCCTTGAGAGCTGCTTGGAAGCCTGATGGTGTGTGAAGTTAGTGAGCCAAATGGAGTTGTTCTCCCACAAGAACCACTCGGCTGATCCTTCTTCAATATGCCCTTCACCAACATGCAGTGTTTCCTTGATTGAATTAGCTCTCACACCAATATTTGCGTCTAGAGCCTTTGCATTGAGGGCTATCTGAAAACGGCTGTGGCGCTGAAGTTGCCTGTGAATGTGGAGTTGGTGGCATGTGAAACCCGCATGTGGAGCATTCGTTTGTGTGGGATGCTCACCAAGCTTCATTTCAGTCCTAGGCACACAAAGGTCACTAAGCATAGAGTGTGAAACCTGAGTTTCCTTGAGAGCTGCTTGGAAGCCTGATGGTGTGTGAAGTTAGTGAGCCAAATGGAGTTGTTTTCCCACAAGAACCACTCGGCTGATCCTTCTTCAATATGCCCTTCACCAACATGAAGTGTTCCTTTGATTGAATTAGCTCTCACACCAATATTTGCGTCTAGAGCCTTTGCATTGAGGACTATCTGAAAACGGCTGTGGCGCTGAAGTTGCCTGTGAATGTGGAGTTGGTGGCATGTGAAACCCGCATGTGGAGCATTCGTTTGTGTGGGATGCTCTACCAGGTTCATTTCAGTCCTAGGAGCTCAAAGGGCACTAAGCATAGAGTGTGAAAACTGAGTTTCCTTGAGAGCTGCTTGGAAGCCTGATGGTGTGTGAAGTTAGTGAGCCAAATGGAGTTGTTCTCCCACAAGAACCACTCGGCTGATCCTTCTTCAATATGCCCTTCACCAACATGCAGTGTTTCCTTGATTGAATTAGCTCTCACACCAATATTTGCGTCTAGAGCCTTTGCATTGAGGGCTATCTGAAAACGGCTGTTGCGCTGAAGTTGCCTGTGAATGTGGAGTTGGTGGCAAGTGAAACCCGCATGTGGAGCATTCGTTTATGTGGGATGCTCACCAAGCTTCATTTCAGTCCTAGGCTCTCAAAGGGCACTAAGCATAGAGTGTGAAACCTGAGTTTCCTTGAGAGCTGCTTGGAAGCCTGATGGTGTGTGAAGTTAGTGAGCCAAATGGAGTTGTTCTCCCACAAGAACCACTCGGCTGATCCTTCTTCAATATGCCCTTCACCAACATGCAGTGTTTCCTTGATTGAATTAGCTCTCACACCAATATTTGCGTCTAGAGCCTTTGCATTGAGGGCTATCTGAAAACGGCTGTGGCGCTGAAGTTGCCTGTGAATGTGGAGTTGGTGGCATGTGAAACCCGCATGTGGAGCATTCGTTTGTGTGGGATGCTCACCAAGCTTCATTTCAGTCCTAGGCACACAAAGGTCACTAAGCATAGAGTGTGAAACCTGAGTTTCCTTGAGAGCTGCTTGGAAGCCTGATGGTGTGTGAAGTTAGTGAGCCAAATGGAGTTGTTTTCCCACAAGAACCACTCGGCTGATCCTTCTTCAATATGCCCTTCACCAACATGAAGTGTTCCTTTGATTGAATTAGCTCTCACACCAATATTTGCGTCTAGAGCCTTTGCATTGAGGACTATCTGAAAACGGCTGTGGCGCTGAAGTTGCCTGTGAATGTGGAGTTGGTGGCATGTGAAACCCGCATGTGGAGCATTCGTTTGTGTGGGATGCTCTACCAGGTTCATTTCAGTCCTAGGAGCTCAAAGGGCACTAAGCATAGAGTGTGAAAACTGAGTTTCCTTGAGAGCTGCTTGGAAGCCTGATGGTGTGTGAAGTTAGTGAGCCAAATGGAGTTGTTCTCCCACAAGAACCACTCGGCTGATCCTTCTTCAATATGCCCTTCACCAACATGCAGTGTTTCCTTGATTGAATTAGCTCTCACACCAATATTTGCGTCTAGAGCCTTGCATTGAGGGCTATCTGAAAACGGCTGTTGCGCTGAAGTTGCCTGTGAATGTGGAGTTGGTGGCAAGTGAAACCCGCATGTGGAGCATTCGTTTATGTGGGATGCTCACCAAGCTTCATTTCAGTCCTAGGCTCTCAAAGGGCACTAAGCATAGAGTGTGAAACCTGAGTTTCCTTGAGAGCTGCTTGGAAGCCTGATGGTGTGTGAAGTTAGTGAGCCAAATGGAGTTGTTCTCCCACAAGAACCACTCGGCTGATCCTTCTTCAATATGCCCTTCACCAACATGCAGTGTTTCCTTGATTGAATTAGCTCTCACACCAATATTTGCGTCTAGAGCCTTTGCATTGAGGCTATCTGAAAACGGCTGTGGCGCTGAAGTTGCCTGTGAATGTGGAGTTGGTGGCATGTGAAACCCGCATGTGGAGCATTCGTTGTGTGGGATGCTCACCAAGCTTCATTTCAGTCCTAGGCACACAAAGGGCACTAAGCATAGAGTGTGAAACCTGAGTTTCCTTGAGAGCTGCTTGGAAGCCTGATGGTGTGTGAAGTTAGTGAGCCAAATGGAGTTGTTTTCCCACAAGAACCACTCGGCTGATCCTTCTTCAATATGCCCTTCACCAACATGAAGTGTTCCTTTGATTGAATTAGCTCTCACACCAATATTTGCGTCTAGAGCCTTTGCATTGAGGACTATCTGAAAACGGCTGTGGCGCTGAAGTTGCTGTGAATGTGGAGTTGGTGGCATGTGAAACCGCATGTGGAGCATTCGTTTGTGTGGATGCTCTACCAGGTTCATTTCAGTCCTAGGAGCTCAAAGGGCACTAAGCATAGAGTGTGAAAACTGAGTTTCCTTGAGAGCTGCTTGGAAGCCTGATGGTGTGTGAAGTTAGTGAGCCAAATGGAGTTGTTCTCCCACAAGAACCACTCGGCTGATCCTTCTTCAATATGCCCTTCACCAACATGCAGTGTTTCCTTGATTGAATTAGCTCTCACACCAATATTTGCGTCTAGAGCCTTTGCATTGAGGGCTATCTGAAAACGGCTGTGGCGCTGAAGTTGCCTGTGAATGTGGAGTTGGTGGCAAGTGAAACCCGCATGTGGAGCATTCGTTTGTGTGGGATGCTGACCAAGCTTCATTTCAGTCCTAGGAGCTCAAAGGGCACTAAGCATAGAGTGTGAAAACTGAGTTTCCTTGAGAGCTGCTTGGAAGCCTGATGGTGTGTGAAGTTAGTGAGCCAAATGGAGTTGTTCTCCCACAAGAACCACTCGGCTGATCCTTCTTCAATATGCCCTTCACCAACATGCAGTGTTTCCTTGATTGAATTAGCTCTCACACCAATATTTGCGTCTAGAGCCTTTGCATTGAGGGCTATCTGAAAACGGCTGTGGCGCTGAAGTTGCCTGTGAATGTGGAGTTGGTGGCATGTGAAACCCGCATGTGGAGCATTCGTTTGTGTGGGATGCTGACCAAGCTTCATTTCAGTCCTAGGCACACAAAGGGCACTAAGCATAGAGTGTGAAACCTGAGTTTCCTTGAGAGCTGCTTGGAAGCCTGATGGTGTGTGAAGTTAGTGAGCCAAATGGAGTTGTTCTCCCACAAGAACCACTCGGCTGATCCTTCTTCAATATGCCCTTCACCAACATGCAGTGTTTCCTTGATTGAATTAGCTCTCACACCAATATTTGCGTCTAGAGCCTTTGCATTGAGGGCTATCTGAAAACGGCTGTGGAGCTGAAGTTGCCTGTGAATGTGGAGTTGGTGGCATGTGAAACCCGCATGTGGAGCATTCGTTTGTGTGGGATGCTGACCAAGCTTCATTTCAGTCCTAGGCACACAAAGAGCACTAAGCATAGAGTGTGAAAACTGAGTTTCCTTAAGAGCTGCTTGGAAGCCTGATGGTGTGTGAAGTTAGTGAGCCAAATGGAGTTGTTTTCCCACAAGAACCACTCGGCTGATCCTTCTTCAATATGCCCTTCACCAACATGAAGTGTTCCTTTGATTGAATTAGCTCTCACACCAATATTTGCGTCTAGAGCCTTTGCATTGAGGACTATCTGAAAACGGCTGTGGCGCTGAAGTTGCCTGTGAATGTGGAGTTGGTGGCATGTGAAACCCGCATGTGGAGCATTCGTTTGTGTGGGATGCTCTACCAGGTTCATTTCAGTCCTAGGAGCTCAAAGGGCACTAAGCATAGAGTGTGAAAACTGAGTTTCCTTGAGAGCTGCTTGGAAGCCTGATGGTGTGTGAAGTTAGTGAGCCAAATGGAGTTGTTCTCCCACAAGAACCACTCGGCTGATCCTTCTTCAATATGCCCTTCACCAACATGCAGTGTTTCCTTGATTGAATTAGCTCTCACACCAATATTTGCGTCTAGAGCCTTTGCATTGAGGGCTATCTGAAAACGGCTGTGGCGCTGAAGTTGCCTGTGAATGTGGAGTTGGTGGCAAGTGAAACCCGCATGTGGAGCATTCGTTTATGTGGGATGCTCACCAAGCTTCATTTCAGTCCTAGGCTCTCAAAGGGCACTAAGCATAGAGTGTGAAACCTGAGTTTCCTTGAGAGCTGCTTGGAAGCCTGATGGTGTGTGAAGTTAGTGAGCCAAATGGAGTTGTTCTCCCACAAGAACCACTCGGCTGATCCTTCTTCAATATGCCCTTCACCAACATGCAGTGTTTCCTTGATTGAATTAGCTCTCACACCAATATTTGCGTCTAGAGCCTTTGCATTGAGGGCTATCTGAAAACGGCTGTGGCGCTGAAGTTGCCTGTGAATGTGGAGTTGGTGGCATGTGAAACCCGCATGTGGAGCATTCGTTTGTGTGGGATGCTCACCAAGCTTCATTTCAGTCCTTGGCACACAAAGGTCACTAAGCATAGAGTGTGAAACCTGAGTTTCCTTGAGAGCTGCTTGGAAGCCTGATGGTGTGTGAAGTTAGTGAGCCAAATGGAGTTGTTTTCCCACAAGAACCACTCGGCTGATCCTTCTTCAATATGCCCTTCACCAACATGAAGTGTTCCTTTGATTGAATTAGCTCTCACACCAATATTTGCGTCTAGAGCCTTTGCATTGAGGACTATCTGAAAACGGCTGTGGCGCTGAAGTTGCCTGTGAATGTGGAGTTGGTGGCATGTGAAACCCGCATGTGGAGTATTCGTTTGTGTGGGATGCTCTACCAGGTTCATTTCAGTCCTAGGAGCTCAAAGGGCACTAAGCATAGAGTGTGAAAACTGAGTTTCCTTGAGAGCTGCTTGGAAGCCTGATGGTGTGTGAAGTTAGTGAGCCAAATGGAGTTGTTCTCCCACAAGAACCACTCGGCTGATCCTTCTTCAATATGCCCTTCACCAACATGCAGTGTTTCCTTGATTGAATTAGCTCTCACACCAATATTTGCGTCTAGAGCCTTTGCATTGAGGGCTATCTGAAAACGGCTGTGGCGCTGAAGTTGCCTGTGAATGTGGAGTTGGTGGCAAGTGAAACCCGCATGTGGAGCATTCGTTTGTGTGGGATGCTGACCAAGCTTCATTTCAGTCCTAGGAGCTCAAAGGGCACTAAGCATAGAGTGTGAAAACTGAGTTTCCTTGAGAGCTGCTTGGAAGCCTGATGGTGTGTGAAGTTAGTGAGCCAAATGGAGTTGTTCTCCCACAAGAACCACTCGGCTGATCCTTCTTCAATATGCCCTTCACCAACATGCAGTGTTTCCTTGATTGAATTAGCTCTCACACCAATATTTGCGTCTAGAGCCTTTGCATTGAGGGCTATCTGAAAACGGCTGTGGCGCTGAAGTTGCCTGTGAATGTGGAGTTGGTGGCATGTGAAACCCGCATGTGGAGCATTCGTTTGTGTGGGATGCTGACCAAGCTTCATTTCAGTCCTAGGCACACAAAGGGCACTAAGCATAGAGTGTGAAAACTGAGTTTCCTTGAGAGCTGCTTGGAAGCCTGATGGTGTGTGAAGTTAGTGAGCCAAATGGAGTTGTTCTCCCACAAGAACCACTCGGCTGATCCTTCTTCAATATGCCCTTCACCAACATGCAGTGTTTCCTTGATTGAATTAGCTCTCACACCAATATTTGCGTCTAGAGCCTTTGCATTGAGGGCTATCTGAAAACGGCTGTGGAGCTGAAGTTGCCTGTGAATGTGGAGTTGGTGGCATGTGAAACCCGCATGTGGAGCATTCGTTTGTGTGGGATGCTGACCAAGCTTCATTTCAGTCCTAGGCACACAAAGAGCACTAAGCATAGAGTGTGAAAACTGAGTTTCCTTAAGAGCTGCTTGGAAGCCTGATGGTGTGTGAAGTTAGTGAGCCAAATGGAGTTGTTCTCCCACAAGAACCACTCGGCTGATCCTTCTTCAATATGCCCTTCACCAACATGCAGTGTTTCCTTGATTGAATTAGCTCTCACACCAATATTTGCGTCTAGAGCCTTTGCATTGAGGGCTATCTGAAAACGGCTGTGGCGCTGAAGTTGCCTGTGAATGTGGAGTTGGTGGCATGTGAAACCCGCATGTGGAGCATTCGTTTATATGGGATGCTCACCAAGCTTCATTTCAGTCCTAGGCTCTCAAAGGGCACTAAGCATAGAGTGTGAAACCTGAGTTTCCTTGAGAGCTGCTTGGAAGCCTGATGGTGTGTGAAGTTAGTGAGCCAAATGGAGTTGTTCTCCCACAAGAACCACTCGGCTGATCCTTCTTCAATATGCCCTTCAACAACATGCAGTGTTTCCTTGATTGAATTAGCTCTCACACCAATATTTGCGTCTAGAGCCTTTGCATTGAGGGCTATCTGAAAACGGCTGTGGCGCTGAAGTTGCCTGTGAATGTGGAGTTGGTGGCATGTGAAACCCGCATGTGGAGCATTCGTTTGTGTGGGATGTTCTACCAGGTTCATTCCTAGATAATGCACTCAAAGGGCACTAAGCATAGAGTGTGAAAACTGAGTTTCCTTGAGAGCTGCTTGGAAGCCTGATGGTGTGTGAAGTTAGTGAGCCAAATGGAGTTGTTCTCCCACAAGAACCACTCGGCTGATCCTTCTTCAATATGCCCTTCACCAACATGAAGTGTTCCTTTGATTGAATTAGCTCTCACACCAATATTTGCGTCTAGAGCCTTTGCATTGAGGACTATCTGAAAACGGCTGTGGCGCTGAAGTTGCCTGTGAATGTGGAGTTGGTGCCATGTGAAACCCGCATGTGGAGCATTCGTTTGTGTGGGATGCTCTACCAGGTTCATTTCAGTCCTAGGCACTCAAAGGGCACTAAGCATAGAGTGTGAAAACTGAGTTTCCTTGAGAGCTGCTTGGAAGCCTGATGGTGTGTGAAGTTAGTGAGCCAAATGGAGTTGTTCTCCCACAAGAACCACTCGGCTGATCCTTCTTCAATATGCCCTTCACCAACATGCAGTGTTTCCTTGATTGAATTAGCTCTCACACCAATATTTGCGTCTAGAGCCTTTGCATTGAGGGCTATCTGAAAACGGCTGTGGCGCTGAAGTTGCCTGTGAATGTGGAGTTGGTGGCATGTGAAACCCGCATGTGGAGCATTCGTTTGTGTGGGATGCTCACCAAGCTTCATTTCAGTCCTAGGCACACAAAGGGCACTAAGCATAGAGTGTGAAAACTGAGTTTCCTTGAGAGCTGCTTGGAAGCCTGATGGTGTGTGAAGTTAGTGAGCCAAATGGAGTTGTTCTCCCACAAGAACCACTCGGCTGATCCTTCTTCCATATGCCCTTCACCAACATGCAGTGTTTCCTTGATTGAATTAGCTCTCACACCAATATTTGCGTCTAGAGCCTTTGCATTGAGGGCTATCTGAAAACGGCTGTGGCGCTGAAGTTGCCTGTGAATGTGGAGTTGGTGGCATGTGAAACCCGCATGTCGAGCATTCGTTTGTGTGGGATGCTCTCCAAGCTTCATTTCAGTCCTAGGCACTCATAGGGCACTAAACATAGAGTGTGAAACCTGAGTTTCCTTGAGAGCTGCTTGGAAGCCTGATGGTGTGTGAAGTTAGTGAGCCAAATGGAGTTGTTCTCCCACAAGAACCACTCGGCTGATCCTTCTTCAATATGCCCTTCACCAACATGCAGTGTTTCCTTGATTGAATTAGCTCTCACACCAATATTTGCGTCTAGAGCCTTTGCATTGAGGGCTATCTGAAAACGGCTGTGGCGCTGAAGTTGCCTGTCAATGTGGAGTTGGTGGCATGTGAAACCCGCATGTGGAGCATTCGTTTATGTGGGATGCTCTCCAAGCTTCATTTCAGTCCTAGGCACTCATAGGGCACTAAGCATAGAGTGTGAAAACTGAGTTTCCTTGAGAGCTGCTTGGAAGCCTGATGGTGTGTGAAGTTAGTGAGCCAAATGGAGTTGTTCTCCCACAAGAACCACTCGGCTGATCCTTCTTCAATATGCCCTTCACCAACATGCAGTGTTTCCTTGATTGAATTAGCTCTCACACCAATATTTGCGTCTAGAGCCTTTGCATTGAGGGCTATCTGAAAACGGCTGTGGCGCTGAAGTTGCCTGTGAATGTGGAGTTGGTGGCATGTGAAACCCGCATGTGCAGCATTCGTTTATGTGGGATGCTCTCCAAGCTTCATTTCAGTCCTAGGCACTCATAGGGCACTAAGCATAGAGTGTGAAAACTGAGTTTCCTTGAGAGCTGCTTGGAAGCCTGATGGTGTGTGACGTTAGTGAGCCAAATGGAGTTGTTCTCCCACAAGAACCACTCGGCTGATCCTTCTACAATATGCCCTTCACCAACATGCAGTGTTTCCTTGATTGAATTAGCTCTCACACCAATATTTGCGTCTAGAGCCTTTGCATTGAGGGCTATCTGAAAACGGCTGTGGCGCTGAAGTTGCCTGTGAATGTGGAGTTGGTGGCATGTGAAACCCGCATGTGGAGCATTCGTTTGTGTGGGATGCTGACCAAGCTTCATTTCAGTCCTAGGCACTCAAAGGGCACTAAGCATAGAGTGTGAAACCTGAGTTTCCTTGAGAGCTGCTTGGAAGCCTGATGGTGTGTGAAGTTAGTGAGCCAAATGGAGTTGTTCTCCCACAAGAACCACTCGGCTGATCCTTCTTCAATATGCCCTTCACCAACATGCAGTGTTTCCTTGATTGAATTAGCTCTCACACCAATATTTGCGTCTAGAGCCTTTGCATTGAGGGCTATCTGAAAACGGCTGTGGCGCTGAAGTTGCCTGTGAATGTGGAGTTGGTGGCATGTGAAACCCGCATGTGGAGCATTCGTTTGTGTGGGATGCTGACCAAGCTTCATTTCAGTCCTAGGCACACAAAGGGCACTAAGCATAGAGTGTGAAAACTGAGTTTCCTTGAGAGCTGCTTGGAAGCCTGATGGTGTGTGAAGTTAGTGAGCCAAATGGAGTTGTTCTCCCACAAGAACCACTCGGCTGATCCTTCTTCAATATGCCCTTCACCAACATGCAGTGTTTCCTTGATTGAATTAGCTCTCACACCAATATTTGCGTCTAGAGCCTTTGCATTGAGGGCTATGTGAAAACGGCTGTGGCACTGAAGTTGCCTGTGAATGTGGAGTTGGTGGCATGTGAAACCCGCATGTGCAGCATTCGTTTGTGTGGGATGCTCTCCAAGCTTCATTTCAGTCCTAGGCACTCATAGGGCACTAAGCATAGAGTGTGAAAACTGGGTTTCCTTGAGAGCTGCTTGGAAGCCTGATGGTGTGTGAAGTTAGTGAGCCAAATGGAGTTGTTCTCCCACAAGAACCACTCGGCTGATCCTTCTTCAATATGCCCTTCACCAACATGCAGTGTTTCCTTGATTGAATTAGCTCTCACACCAATATTTGCGTCTAGAGCCTTTGCATTGAGGGCTATCTGAAAACGGCTGTGGCGCTGAAGTTGCCTGTGAATGTGGAGTTGGTGGCATGTGAAACCCGCATGTGGAGCATTCGTTTGTGTGGGATGTTCTACCAGGTTCATTCCTAGATAATGCACTCAAAGGGCACTAAGCATAGAGTGTGAAAACTGAGTTTCCTTGAGAGCTGCTTGGAAGCCTGATGGTGTGTGAAGTTAGTGAGCCAAATGGAGTTGTTCTCCCACAAGAACCACTCGGCTGATCCTTCTTCAATATGCCCTTCACCAACATGCAGTGTTTCCTTGATTGAATTAGCTCTCACACCAATATTTGCGTCTAGAGCCTTTGCATTGAGGGCTATCTGAAAACGGCTGTGGCGCTGAAGTTGCCTGTGAATGTGGAGTTGGTGGCATGTGAAACCCGTATGTGCAGCATTCGTTTATGTGGGATGCTCTCCAAGCTTCATTTCAGTCCTAGGCACTCATAGGGCACTAAACATAGAGTGTGAAACCTGAGTTTCCTTGAGAGCTGCTTGGAAGCCTGATGGTGTGTGAAGTTAGTGAGCCAAATGGAGTTGTTCTCCCACAAGAACCACTCGGCTGATCCTTCTTCAATATGCCCTTCACCAACATGCAGTGTTTCCTTGATTGAATTAGCTCTCACACCAATATTTGCGTCTAGAGCCTTTGCATTGAGGGCTATCTGAAAACGGCTGTGGCGCTGAAGTTGCCTGTGAATGTGGAGTTGGTGGCATGTGAAACCCGCATGTGGAGCATTCGTTTGTGTGGGATGCTGACCAAGCTTCATTTCAGTCCTAGGCACACAAAAGGCACTAAGCATAGAGTGTGAAAACTGAGTTTCCTTGAGAGCTGCTTGGAAACCTGATGGTGTGTGAAGTTAGAGAGCCAAATGGAGTTGTTCTCCCACAAAAACCACTCGGCTGATCCTTCTTCAATATGCCCTTCACCAACATGCAGTGTTTCCTTGATTGAATTAGCTCTCACACCAATATTTGCGTCTAGAGCCTTTGCATTGAGGGCTATCTGAAAATGGCTGTGGCGCTAAAGTTGCCTGTGAATGTGGAGTTGGTGGCATGTGAAACCCGCATGTGGAGCATTCGTTTCTGTGGGATGCTGTCCCAGATTCATTTCAATCCTAGGCACTCAAAGGGCACTAAGCATAGAGTGTGAAAACTGAGTTTCCTTGAGTGCTGCTTGGAAGCCTGATGGTGTGTGAAGTTAGTGAGCCAAATGGAGTTGTTCTCCCACAAGAACCACTCGGCTGATCCTTCTTCAATATGCCCTTCACCAGCATGCAGTGTTTCCTTGATTGAATTAGCTCTCACACCAATATTTGCGTCTAGAGCCTTTGCATTGAGGGCTATCTGAAAACGGCTGTGGCGCTGAAGTTGCCTGTGAATGTGGAGTTGGTGGCATGTGAAACCCGCATGTGGAGCATTCGTTTGTGTGGGATGCTGACCAAGCTTCATTTCAGTCCTAGGCACACAAAAGGCACTAAAGATAGAGTGTGAAAACTGAGTTTCCTTGAGAGCTGCTTGGAAACCTGATGGTGTGTGAAGTTAGAGAGCCAAATGGAGTTGTTCTCCCACAAGAACCACTCGGCTGATCCTTCTTCAATATGCCCTTCACCAACATGCAGTGTTTCCTTGATTGAATTAGCTCTCACACCAATATTTGCGTCTAGAGCCTTTGCATTGAGGGCTATCTGAAAATGGCTGTGGCGCTAAAGTTGCCTGTGAATGTGGAGTTGGTGGCATGTGAAACCCGCATGTGGAGCATTCGTTTCTGTGGGATGCTGTCCCAGATTCATTTCAATCCTAGGCACTCAAAGGGCACTAAGCATAGAGTGTGAAACCTGAGTTTCCTTGAGAGCTGCTTGGAAGCCTGATGGTGTGTGAAGTTAGTGAGCCAAATGGAGTTGTTCTCCCACAAGAACCACTCGGCTGATCCTTCTTCAATATGCCCTTCACCAGCATGCAGTGTTTCCTTGATTGAATTAGCTCTCACACCAATATTTGCGTCTAGAGCCTTTGCATTGAGGGCTATCTGAAAACGGCTGTGGCGCTGAAGTTGCCTGTGAATGTGGAGTTGGTGGCATGTGAAACCCGCATGTGGAGCATTCGTTTGTGTGGGATGCTGACCAAGCTTCATTTCAGTCCTAGGCACACAAAGGGCACTAAGCATAGAGTGTGAAACCTGAGTTTCCTTGAGAGCTGCTTGGAAGCCTGATGGTGTGTGAAGTTAGTGAGCCAAATGGAGTTGTTCTCCCACAAGAACCACTCGGCTGATCCTTCTTCAATATGCCCTTCACCAACATGCAGTGTTTCCTTGATTGAATTAGCTCTCACACCAATATTTGCGTCTAGAGCCTTTGCATTGAGGGCTATCTGAAAACGGCTGTGGCGCTGAAGTTGCCTGTGAATGTGGAGTTGGTGGCATGTGAAACCCGCATGTGGAGCATTCGTTTGTGTGGGATGCTCTACCAGGTTCATTTCAGTCCTAGGCACTCAAAGGTCACTAAGCATAGAGTGTGAAACCTGAGTTTCCTTGAGAGCTCCTTAGAAGCCTGATGGTGTGTGAAGTTAGTGAGCCAAATGGAGTTGTTCTCCCACAAGAACCACTCGGCTGATCCTTCTTCAATATGCCCTTCACCAACATGCAGTGTTTCCTTGATTGAATTAGCTCTCACACCAATATTTGCGTCTAGAGCCTTTGCATTGAGGGCTATCTGAAAACGGCTGTGGCGCTGAAGTTGCCTGTGAATGTGGAGTTGGTGGCATGTGAAACCCGCATGTGGAGCATTCGTTTGTGTGGGATGCTGACCAAGCTTCATTTAAGTAATAGGCACTCAAAGGGCACTAAGCATAGAGTGTGAAACTTGAGTTTCCTTGAAAGCTGCTTGGAAGCCTGATGGTGTGTGAAGTTAGTGAGCCAAATGGAGTTGTTCTCCCACAAGAACCACTCGGCTGATCCTTCTTCAATATGCCCTTCACCAACATGCAGTGTTTCCTTGATTGAATTAGCTCTCACACCAATATTTGCGTCTAGAGCCTTTGCATTGAGGGCTATCTGAAAACGGCTGTGGCGCTGAAGTTGCCTGTGAATGTGGAGTTGGTGGCATGTGAAACCCGCATGTGGAGCATTCGTTTGTGTGGGATGTTCTACCAGGTTCATTCCTAGATAATGCACTCAAAGGGCACTAAGCATAGAGTTTGAAAACTGAGTTTCCTTGAGAGCTGCTTGGAAGCCTGATGGTGTGTGAAGTTAGTGAGCCAAATGGAGTTGTTTTCCCACAAGAACCACTCGGCTGATCCTTCTTCAATATGCCCTTCACCAACATGAAGTGTTCCTTTGATTGAATTAGCTCTCACACCAATATTTGCGTCTAGAGCCTTTGCATTGAGGACTATCTGAAAACGGCTGTGGCGCTGAAGTTGCCTGTGAATGTGGAGTTGGTGGCATGTGAAACCCGCATGTGGAGCATTCGTTTGTGTGGGATGCTCTACCAGGTTCATTTCAGTCCTAGGAGCTCAAAGGGCACTAAGCATAGAGTGTGAAAACTGAGTTTCCTTGAGAGCTGCTTTTAAGCCTGATGGTGTGTGAAGTTAGTGAGCCAAATGGAGTTGTTCTCCCACAAGAACCACTCGGCTGATCCTTCTTCAATATGCCCTTCACCAACATGCAGTGTTTCCTTGATTGAATTAGCTCTCACACCAATATTTGCGTCTAGAGCCTTTGCATTGAGGGCTATCTGAAAACGGCTGTGGCGCTGAAGTTGCCTGTGAATGTGGAGTTGGTGGCATGTGAAACCCGCATGTGCAGCATTTGTTTCTGTGGGATGCTGACCAAGCTTCATTTCAGTCCTAGGCACTCATAGGGCACTAAGCATAGAGTGTGAAAACTGAGTTTCCTTGAGAGCTGCTTGGAAGCCTGATGGTGTGTGAAGTTAGTGAGCCAAATGGAGTTGTTCTCCCACAAGAACCACTCGGCTGATCCTTCTTCAATATGCCCTTCACCAACATGCAGTGTTTTCTTGATTGAATTAGCTCTCACACCAATATTTGCGTCTAGAGCCTTTGCATTGAGGGCTATCTGAAAACGGCTGTGGCGCTGAAGTTGCCTGTGAATGTGGAGTTGGTGGCATGTGAAACCCGCATGTGGAGCATTCGTTTGTGTGGGATGCTGACCAAGCTTCATTTCAGTCCTAGGCACACAAAAGGCACTAAGCATAGAGTGTGAAAACTGAGTTTCCTTGAGAGCTGCTTGGAAACCTGATGGTGTGTGAAGTTAGAGAGCCAAATGGAGTTGTTCTCCCACAAAAACCACTCGGCTGATCCTTCTTCAATATGCCCTTCACCAACATGCAGTGTTTCCTTGATTGAATTAGCTCTCACACCAATATTTGCGTCTAGAGCCTTTGCATTGAGGGCTATCTGAAAATGGCTGTGGCGCTAAAGTTGCCTGTGAATGTGGAGCTGGTGGCATGTGAAACCCGCATGTGGAGCATTCGTTTCTGTGGGATGCTGTCCCAGATTCATTTCAATCCTAGGCACTCAAAGGGCACTAAGCATAGAGTGTGAAAACTGAGTTTCCTTGAGTGCTGCTTGGAAGCCTGATGGTGTGTGAAGTTAGTGAGCCAAATGGAGTTGTTCTCCCACAAGAACCACTCGGCTGATCCTTCTTCAATATGCCCTTCACCAGCATGCAGTGTTTCCTTGATTGAATTAGCTCTCACACCAATATTTGCGTCTAGAGCCTTTGCATTGAGGGCTATCTGAAAACGGCTGTGGCGCTGAAGTTGCCTGTGAATGTGGAGTTGGTGGCATGTGAAACCCGCATGTGGAGCATTCGTTTGTGTGTGATGCTCTACTAGATTCATTTCAACCCTAGGCACACAAAAGGCACTAAAGATAGAGTGTGAAAACTGAGTTTCCTTGAGAGCTGCTTGGAAACCTGATGGTGTGTGAAGTTAGAGAGCCAAATGGAGTTGTTCTCCCACAAGAACCACTCGGCTGATCCTTCTTCAATATGCCCTTCACCAACATGCAGTGTTTCCTTGATTGAATTAGCTCTCACACCAATATTTGCGTCTAGAGCCTTTGCATTGAGGGCTATCTGAAAATGGCTGTGGCGCTAAAGTTGCCTGTGAATGTGGAGTTGGTGGCATGTGAAACCCGCATGTGGAGCATTCGTTTCTGTGGGATGCTGTCCCAGATTCATTTCAATCCTAGGCACTCAAAGGGCACTAAGCATAGAGTGTGAAAACTGAGTTTCCTTGAGAGCTGCTTGGAAGCCTGATGGTGTGTGAAGTTAGTGAGCCAAATGGAGTTGTTCTCCCACAAGAACCACTCGGCTGATCCTTCTTCAATATGCCCTTCACCAGCATGCAGTGTTTCCTTCATTGAATTAGCTCTCACACCAATATTTGCGTCTAGAGCCTTTGCATTGAGGGCTATCTGAAAACGGCTGTGGCGCTGAAGTTGCCTGTGAATGTGGAGTTGGTGGCATGTGAAACCCGCATGTGGAGCATTCGTTTGTGTGGGATGCTGACCAAGCTTCATTTCAGTCCTAGGCACACAAAGGGCACTAAGCATAGAGTGTGAAACCTGAGTTTCCTTGAGAGCTGCTTGGAAGCCTGATGGTGTGTGAAGTTAGTGAGCCAAATGGAGTTGTTCTCCCACAAGAACCACTCGGCTGATCCTTCTTCAATATGCCCTTCACCAACATGAAGTGTTCCTTTGATTGAATTAGCTCTCACACCAATATTTGCGTCTAGAGCCTTTGCATTGAGGGCTATCTGAAAACGGCTGTGGCGCTGAAGTTGCCTGTGAATGTGGAGTTGGTGGCATGTGAAACCCGCATGTGGAGCATTCGTTTGTGTGGGATGCTCTACCAGGTTCATTTCAGTCCTAGGCACTCAAAGGTCACTAAGCATAGAGTGTGAAACCTGAGTTTCCTTGAGAGCTGCTTGGAAGCCTGATGGTGTGTGAAGTTAGTGAGCCAAATGGAGTTGTTCTCCCACAAGAACCACTCGGCTGATCCTTCTTCAATATGCCCTTCACCAACATGCAGTGTTTCCTTGATTGAATTAGCTCTCACACCAATATTTGCGTCTAGAGCCTTTGCATTGAGGGCTATCTGAAAACGGCTGTGGCGCTGAAGTTGCCTGTGAATGTGGAGTTGGTGGCATGTGAAACCCGCATGTGGAGCATTCGTTTGTGTGGGATGCTGACCAAGCTTCATTTAAGTCCTAGGCACTCAAAGGGCACTAAGCATAGAGTGTGAAACTTGAGTTTCCTTGAAAGCTGCTTGGAAGCCTGATGGTGTGTGAAGTTAGTGAGCCAAATGGAGTTGTTCTCCCACAAGAACCACTCGGCTGATCCTTCTTCAATATGCCCTTCACCAACATGCAGTGTTTCCTTGATTGAATTAGCTCTCACACCAATATTTGCGTCTAGAGCCTTTGCATTGAGGGCTATCTGAAAACGGCTGTGGCGCTGAAGTTGCCTGTGAATGTGGAGTTGGTGGCATGTGAAACCCGCATGTGGAGCATTCGTTTGTGTGGGATGTTCTACCAGGTTCATTCCTAGATAATGCACTCAAAGGGCACTAAGCATAGAGTGTGAAAACTGAGTTTCCTTGAGAGCTGCTTGGAAGCCTGATGGTGTGTGAAGTTAGTGAGCCAAATGGAGTTGTTCTCCCACAAGAACCACTCGGCTGATCCTTCTTCAATATGCCCTTCACCAACATGCAGTGTTTCCTTGATTGAATTAGCTCTCACACCAATATTTGCGTCTAGAGCCTTTGCATTGAGGGCTATCTGAAAACGGCTGTGGCGCTGAAGTTGCCTGTGAATGTGGAGTTGGTGGCATGTGAAACCCGCATGTGGAGCATTCGTTTGTGTGGGATGCTCACCAAGCTTCATTTCAGTCCTAGGCACACAAAGGTCACTAAGCATAGAGTGTGAAACCTGAGTTTCCTTGAGAGCTGCTTGGAAGCCTGATGGTGTGTGAAGTTAGTGAGCCAAATGGAGTTGTTTTCCCACAAGAACCACTCGGCTGATCCTTCTTCAATATGCCCTTCACCAACATGAAGTGTTCCTTTGATTGAATTAGCTCTCACACCAATATTTGCGTCTAGAGCCTTTGCATTGAGGACTATCTGAAAACGGCTGTGGCGCTGAAGTTGCCTGTGAATGTGGAGTTGGTGGCATGTGAAACCCGCATGTGGAGCATTCGTTTGTGTGGGATGCTCTACCAGGTTCATTTCAGTCCTAGGAGCTCAAAGGGCACTAAGCATAGAGTGTGAAAACTGAGTTTCCTTGAGAGCTGCTTGGAAGCCTGATGGTGTGTGAAGTTAGTGAGCCAAATGGAGTTGTTCTCCCACAAGAACCACTCGGCTGATCCTTCTTCAATATGCCCTTCACCAACATGCAGTGTTTCCTTGATTGAATTAGCTCTCACACCAATATTTGCGTCTAGAGCCTTTGCATTGAGGGCTATCTGAAAACGGCTGTGGCGCTGAAGTTGCCTGTGAATGTGGAGTTGGTGGCAAGTGAAACCCGCATGTGGAGCATTCGTTTGTGTGGGATGCTGACCAAGCTTCATTTCAGTCCTAGGAGCTCAAAGGGCACTAAGCATAGAGTGTGAAAACTGAGTTTCCTTGAGAGCTGCTTGGAAGCCTGATGGTGTGTGAAGTTAGTGAGCCAAATGGAGTTGTTCTCCCACAAGAACCACTCGGCTGATCCTTCTTCAATATGCCCTTCACCAACATGCAGTGTTTCCTTGATTGAATTAGCTCTCACACCAATATTTGCGTCTAGAGCCTTTGCATTGAGGGCTATCTGAAAACGGCTGTGGCGCTGAAGTTGCCTGTGAATGTGGAGTTGGTGGCATGTGAAACCCGCATGTGGAGCATTCGTTTGTGTGGGATGCTGACCAAGCTTCATTTCAGTCCTAGGCACACAAAGGGCACTAAGCATAGAGTGTGAAAACTGAGTTTCCTTGAGAGCTGCTTGGAAGCCTGATGGTGTGTGAAGTTAGTGAGCCAAATGGAGTTGTTCTCCCACAAGAACCACTCGGCTGATCCTTCTTCAATATGCCCTTCACCAACATGCAGTGTTTCCTTGATTGAATTAGCTCTCACACCAATATTTGCGTCTAGAGCCTTTGCATTGAGGGCTATCTGAAAACGGCTGTGGAGCTGAAGTTGCCTGTGAATGTGGAGTTGGTGGCATGTGAAACCCGCATGTGGAGCATTCGTTTGTGTGGGATGCTGACCAAGCTTCATTTCAGTCCTAGGCAAACAAAGAGCACTAAGCATAGAGTGTGAAAACTGAGTTTCCTTAAGAGCTGCTTGGAAGCCTGATGGTGTGTGAAGTTAGTGAGCCAAATGGAGTTGTTCTCCCACAAGAACCACTCGGCTGATCCTTCTTCAATATGCCCTTCACCAACATGCAGTGTTTCCTTGATTGAATTAGCTCTCACACCAATATTTGCGTCTAGAGCCTTTGCATTGAGGGCTATCTGAAAACGGCTGTGGCGCTGAAGTTGCCTGTGAATGTGGAGTTGGTGGCATGTGAAACCCGCATGTGGAGCATTCGTTTATGTGGGATGCTCACCAAGCTTCATTTCAGTCCTAGGCTTTCAAAGGGCACTAAGCATAGAGTGTGAAACCTGAGTTTCCTTGAGAGCTGCTTGGAAGCCTGATGGTGTGTGAAGTTAGTGAGCCAAATGGAGTTGTTCTCCCACAAGAACCACTCGGCTGATCCTTCTTCAATATGCCCTTCACCAACATGCAGTGTTTCCTTGATTGAATTAGCTCTCACACCAATATTTGCGTCTAGAGCCTTTGCATTGAGGGCTATCTGAAAACGGCTGTGGCGCTGAAGTTGCCTGTGAATGTGGAGTTGGTGGCATGTGAAACCCGCATGTGGAGCATTCGTTTGTGTGGGATGCTCACCAAGCTTCATTTCAGTCCTAGGCACACAAAGGTCACTAAGCATAGAGTGTGAAACCTGAGTTTCCTTGAGAGCTGCTTGGAAGCCTGATGGTGTGTGAAGTTAGTGAGCCAAATGGAGTTGTTTTCCCACAAGAACCACTCGGCTGATCCTTCTTCAATATGCCCTTCACCAACATGAAGTGTTCCTTTGATTGAATTAGCTCTCACACCAATATTTGCGTCTAGAGCCTTTGCATTGAGGACTATCTGAAAACGGCTGTGGCGCTGAAGTTGCCTGTGAATGTGGAGTTGGTGGCATGTGAAACCCGCATGTGGAGCATTCGTTTGTGTGGGATGCTCTACCAGGTTCATTTCAGTCCTAGGAGCTCAAAGGGCACTAAGCATAGAGTGTGAAAACTGAGTTTCCTTGAGAGCTGCTTGGAAGCCTGATGGTGTGTGAAGTTAGTGAGCCAAATGGAGTTGTTCTCCCACAAGAACCACTCGGCTGATCCTTCTTCAATATGCCCTTCACCAACATGCAGTGTTTCCTTGATTGAATTAGCTCTCACACCAATATTTGCGTCTAGAGCCTTTGCATTGAGGGCTATCTGAAAACGGCTGTGGCGCTGAAGTTGCCTGTGAATGTGGAGTTGGTGGCAAGTGAAACCCGCATGTGGAGCATTCGTTTATGTGGGATGCTCACCAAGCTTCATTTCAGTCCTAGGCTCTCAAAGGGCACTAAGCATAGAGTGTGAAACCTGAGTTTCCTTGAGAGCTGCTTGGAAGCCTGATGGTGTGTGAAGTTAGTGAGCCAAATGGAGTTGTTCTCCCACAAGAACCACTCGGCTGATCCTTCTTCAATATGCCCTTCACCAACATGCAGTGTTTCCTTGATTGAATTAGCTCTCACACCAATATTTGCGTCTAGAGCCTTTGCATTGAGGGCTATCTGAAAACGGCTGTGGCGCTGAAGTTGCCTGTGAATGTGGAGTTGGTGGCATGTGAAACCCGCATGTGGAGCATTCGTTTGTGTGGGATGCTCACCAAGCTTCATTTCAGTCCTAGGCACACAAAGGTCACTAAGCATAGAGTGTGAAACCTGAGTTTCCTTGAGAGCTGCTTGGAAGCCTGATGGTGTGTGAAGTTAGTGAGCCAAATGGAGTTGTTTTCCCACAAGAACCACTCGGCTGATCCTTCTTCAATATGCCCTTCACCAACATGAAGTGTTCCTTTGATTGAATTAGCTCTCACACCAATATTTGCGTCTAGAGCCTTTGCATTGAGGACTATCTGAAAACGGCTGTGGCGCTGAAGTTGCCTGTGAATGTGGAGTTGGTGGCATGTGAAACCCGCATGTGGAGCATTCGTTTGTGTGGGATGCTCTACCAGGTTCATTTCAGTCCTAGGAGCTCAAAGGGCACTAAGCATAGAGTGTGAAAACTGAGTTTCCTTGAGAGCTGCTTGGAAGCCTGATGGTGTGTGACGTTAGTGAGCCAAATGGAGTTGTTCTCCCACAAGAACCACTCGGCTGATCCTTCTTCAATATGCCCTTCACTAACATGCAGTGTTTCCTTGATTGAATTAGCTCTCACACCAATATTTGCGTCTAGAGCCTTTGCATTGAGGGCTATCTGAAAACGGCTGTGGCGCTGAAGTTGCCTGTGAATGTGGAGTTGGTGGCAAGTGAAACCCGCATGTGGAGCATTCGTTTGTGTGGGATGCTGACCAAGCTTCATTTCAGTCCTAGGAGCTCAAAGGGCACTAAGCATAGAGTGTGAAAACTGAGTTTCCTTGAGAGCTGCTTGGAAGCCTGATGGTGTGTGAAGTTAGTGAGCCAAATGGAGTTGTTCTCCCACAAGAACCACTCGGCTGATCCTTCTTCAATATGCCCTTCACCAACATGCAGTGTTTCCTTGATTGAATTAGCTCTCACACCAATATTTGCGTCTAGAGCCTTTGCATTGAGGGCTATCTGAAAACGGCTGTGGCGCTGAAGTTGCCTGTGAATGTGGAGTTGGTGGCATGTGAAACCCGCATGTGGAGCATTCGTTTGTGTGGGATGCTCACCAAGCTTCATTTCAGTCCTAGGCACACAAAGGTCACTAAGCATAGAGTGTGAAACCTGAGTTTCCTTGAGAGCTGCTTGGAAGCCTGATGGTGTGTGAAGTTAGTGAGCCAAATGGAGTTGTTTTCCCACAAGAACCACTCGGCTGATCCTTCTTCAATATGCCCTTCACCAACATGAAGTGTTCCTTTGATTGAATTAGCTCTCACACCAATATTTGCGTCTAGAGCCTTTGCATTGAGGACTATCTGAAAACGGCTGTGGCGCTGAAGTTGCCTGTGAATGTGGAGTTGGTGGCATGTGAAACCCGCATGTGGAGCATTCGTTTGTGTGGGATGCTCTACCAGGTTCATTTCAGTCCTAGGAGCTCAAAGGGCACTAAGCATAGAGTGTGAAAACTGAGTTTCCTTGAGAGCTGCTTGGAAGCCTGATGGTGTGTGACGTTAGTGAGCCAAATGGAGTTGTTCTCCCACAAGAACCACTCGGCTGATCCTTCTTCAATATGCCCTTCACTAACATGCAGTGTTTCCTTGATTGAATTAGCTCTCACACCAATATTTGCGTCTAGAGCCTTTGCATTGAGGGCTATCTGAAAACGGCTGTGGCGCTGAAGTTGCCTGTGAATGTGGAGTTGGTGGCAAGTGAAACCCGCATGTGGAGCATTCGTTTGTGTGGGATGCTGACCAAGCTTCATTTCAGTCCTAGGAGCTCAAAGGGCACTAAGCATAGAGTGTGAAAACTGAGTTTCCTTGAGAGCTGCTTGGAAGCCTGATGGTGTGTGAAGTTAGTGAGCCAAATGGAGTTGTTCTCCCACAAGAACCACTCGGCTGATCCTTCTTCAATATGCCCTTCACCAACATGCAGTGTTTCCTTGATTGAATTAGCTCTCACACCAATATTTGCGTCTAGAGCCTTTGCATTGAGGGCTATCTGAAAACGGCTGTGGCGCTGAAGTTGCCTGTGAATGTGGAGTTGGTGGCATGTGAAACCCGCATGTGGAGCATTCGTTTGTGTGGGATGCTGACCAAGCTTCATTTCAGTCCTAGGCACACAAAGAGCACTAAGCATAGAGTGTGAAAACTGAGTTTCCTTAAGAGCTGCTTGGAAGCCTGATGGTGTGTGAAGTTAGTGAGCCAAATGGAGTTGTTCTCCCACAAGAACCACTCGGCTGATCCTTCTTCAATATGCCCTTCACCAACATGCAGTGTTTCCTTGATTGAATTAGCTCTCACACCAATATTTGCGTCTAGAGCCTTTGCATTGAGGGCTATCTGAAAACGGCTGTGGCGCTGAAGTTGCCTGTGAATGTGGAGTTGGTGGCATGTGAAACCCGCATGTGGAGCATTCGTTTATGTGGGATGCTCACCAAGCTTCATTTCAGTCCTAGGCTCTCAAAGGGCACTAAGCATAGAGTGTGAAACCTGAGTTTCCTTGAGAGCTGCTTGGAAGCCTGATGGTGTGTGAAGTTAGTGAGCCAAATGGAGTTGTTCTCCCACAAGAACCACTCGGCTGATCCTTCTTCAATATGCCCTTCAACAACATGCAGTGTTTCCTTGATTGAATTAGCTCTCACACCAATATTTGCGTCTAGAGCCTTTGCATTGAGGGCTATCTGAAAACGGCTGTGGCGCTGAAGTTGCCTGTGAATGTGGAGTTGGTGGCATGTGAAACCCGCATGTGGAGCATTCGTTTGTGTGGGATGTTCTACCAGGTTCATTCCTAGATAATGCACTCAAAGGGCACTAAGCATAGAGTGTGAAAACTGAGTTTCCTTGAGAGCTGCTTGGAAGCCTGATGGTGTGTGAAGTTAGTGAGCCAAATGGAGTTGTTCTCCCACAAGAACCACTCGGCTGATCCTTCTTCAATATGCCCTTCACCAACATGAAGTGTTCCTTTGATTGAATTAGCTCTCACACCAATATTTGCGTCTAGAGCCTTTGCATTGAGGACTATCTGAAAACGGCTGTGGCGCTGAAGTTGCCTGTGAATGTGGAGTTGGTGGCATGTGAAACCCGCATGTGGAGCATTCGTTTGTGTGGGATGCTCTACCAGGTTCATTTCAGTCCTAGGAGCTCAAAGGGCACTAAGCATAGAGTGTGAAAACTGAGTTTCCTTGAGAGCTGCTTGGAAGCCTGATGGTGTGTGAAGTTAGTGAGCCAAATGGAGTTGTTCTCCCACAAGAACCACTCGGCTGATCCTTCTTCAATATGCCCTTCACCAACATGCAGTGTTTCCTTGATTGAATTAGCTCTCACACCAATATTTGCGTCTAGAGCCTTTGCATTGAGGGCTATCTGAAAACGGCTGTGGCGCTGAAGTTGCCTGTGAATGTGGAGTTGGTGGCATGTGAAACCCGCATGTGGAGCATTCGTTTGTGTGGGATGCTGACCAAGCTTCATTTCAGTCCTAGGCACACAAAGGGCACTAAGCATAGAGTGTGAAAACTGAGTTTCCTTGAGAGCTGCTTGGAAGCCTGATGGTGTGTGAAGTTAGTGAGCCAAATGGAGTTGTTCTCCCACAAGAACCACTCGGCTGATCCTTCTTCCATATGCCCTTCACCAACATGCAGTGTTTCCTTGATTGAATTAGCTCTCACACCAATATTTGCGTCTAGAGCCTTTGCATTGAGGGCTATCTGAAAACGGCTGTGGCGCTGAAGTTGCCTGTGAATGTGAAGTTGGTGGCATGTGAAACCCGCATGTGGAGCATTCATTTGTGTGGGATGCTGACCAAGCTTCATTTCAGTCCTAGGAGCTCAAAGGGCACTAAGCATAGAGTGTGAAACCTGAGTTTCCTTGAGAGCTGCTTGGAAGCCTGATGGTGTGTGAAGTTAGTGAGCCAAATGGAGTTGTTCTCCCACAAGAACCACTCGGCTGATCCTTCTTCAATATGCCCTTCACCAACATGCAGTGTTTCCTTGATTGAATTAGCTCTCACACCAATATTTGCGTCTAGAGCCTTTGCATTGAGGGCTATCTGAAAACGGCTGTGGCGCTGAAGTTGCCTGTGAATGTGGAGTTGGTGGCATGTGAAACCCGCATGTCGAGCATTCGTTTGTGTGGGATGCTCTCCAAGCTTCATTTCAGTCCTAGGCACTCATAGGGCACTAAACATAGAGTGTGAAACCTGAGTTTCCTTGAGAGCTGCTTGGAAGCCTGATGGTGTGTGAAGTTAGTGAGCCAAATGGAGTTGTTCTCCCACAAGAACCACTCGGCTGATCCTTCTTCAATATGCCCTTCACCAACATGCAGTGTTTCCTTGATTGAATTAGCTCTCACACCAATATTTGCGTCTAGAGCCTTTGCATTGAGGGCTATCTGAAAACGGCTGTGGCGCTGAAGTTGCCTGTGAATGTGGAGTTGGTGGCATGTGAAACCCGCATGTGGAGCATTCGTTTATGTGGGATGCTCTCCAAGCTTCATTTCAGTCCTAGGCACTCATAGGGCACTAAGCATAGAGTGTGAAAACTGAGTTTCCTTGAGAGCTGCTTGGAAGCCTGATGGTGTGTGAAGTTAGTGAGCCAAATGGAGTTGTTCTCCCACAAGAACCACTCGGCTGATCCTTCTTCAATATGCCCTTCACCAACATGCAGTGTTTCCTTGATTGAATTAGCTCTCACACCAATATTTGCGTCTAGAGCCTTTGCATTGAGGGCTATCTGAAAACGGCTGTGGCGCTGAAGTTGCCTGTGAATGTGGAGTTGGTGGCATGTGAAACCCGCATGTGCAGCATTCGTTTATGTGGGATGCTCTCCAAGCTTCATTTCAGTCCTAGGCACTCATAGGGCACTAAGCATAGAGTGTGAAAACTGAGTTTCCTTGAGAGCTGCTTGGAAGCCTGATGGTGTGTGACGTTAGTGAGCCAAATGGAGTTGTTCTCCCACAAGAACCACTCGGCTGATCCTTCTACAATATGCCCTTCACCAACATGCAGTGTTTCCTTGATTGAATTAGCTCTCACACCAATATTTGCGTCTAGAGCCTTTGCATTGAGGGCTATCTGAAAACGGCTGTGGCGCTGAAGTTGCCTGTGAATGTGGAGTTGGTGGCATGTGAAACCCGCATGTGGAGCATTCGTTTGTGTGGGATGCTGACCAAGCTTCATTTCAGTCCTAGGCACTCAAAGGGCACTAAGCATAGAGTGTGAAACCTGAGTTTCCTTGAGAGCTGCTTGGAAGCCTGATGGTGTGTGAAGTTAGTGAGCCAAATGGAGTTGTTCTCCCACAAGAACCACTCGGCTGATCCTTCTTCAATATGCCCTTCACCAACATGCAGTGTTTCCTTGATTGAATTAGCTCTCACACCAATATTTGCGTCTAGAGCCTTTGCATTGAGGGCTATCTGAAAACGGCTGTGGCGCTGAAGTTGCCTGTGAATGTGGAGTTGGTGGCATGTGAAACCCGCATGTGGAGCATTCGTTTGTGTGGGATGCTGACCAAGCTTCATTTCAGTCCTAGGCACACAAAAGGCACTAAGCATAGAGTGTGAAAACTGAGTTTCCTTGAGAGCTGCTTGGAAGCCTGATGGTGTGTGAAGTTAGTGAGCCAAATGGAGTTGTTCTCCCACAAGAACCACTCGGCTGATCCTTCTTCAATATGCCCTTCACCAACATGCAGTGTTTCCTTGATTGAATTAGCTCTCACACCAATATTTGCGTCTAGAGCCTTTGCATTGAGGGCTATGTGAAAACGGCTGTGGCACTGAAGTTGCCTGTGAATGTGGAGTTGGTGGCATGTGAAACCCGCATGTGGAGCATTCGTTTGTGTGGGATGCTCTCCAAGCTTCATTTCAGTCCTAGGCACTCATAGGGCACTAAGCATAGAGTGTGAAAACTGGGTTTCCTTGAGAGCTGCTTGGAAGCCTGATGGTGTGTGAAGTTAGTGAGCCAAATGGAGTTGTTCTCCCACAAGAACCACTCGGCTGATCCTTCTTCAATATGCCCTTCACCAACATGCAGTGTTTCCTTGATTGAATTAGCTCTCACACCAATATTTGCGTCTAGAGCCTTTGCATTGAGGGCTATCTGAAAACACCTGTGGCGCTGAAGTTGCCTGTGAATGTGGAGTTGGTGGCATGTGAAACCCGCATGTGGAGCATTCGTTTGTGTGGGATGTTCTACCAGGTTCATTCCTAGATAATGCACTCAAAGGGCACTAAGCATAGAGTGTGAAAACTGAGTTTCCTTGAGAGCTGCTTGGAAGCCTGATGGTGTGTGAAGTTAGTGAGCCAAATGGAGTTGTTCTCCCACAAGAACCACTCGGCTGATCCTTCTTCAATATGCCCTTCACCAACATGCAGTGTTTCCTTGATTGAATTAGCTCTCACACCAATATTTGCGTCTAGAGCCTTTGCATTGAGGGCTATCTGAAAACGGCTGTGGCGCTGAAGTTGCCTGTGAATGTGGAGTTGGTGGCATGTGAAACCCGTATGTGCAGCATTCGTTTATGTGGGATGCTCTCCAAGCTTCATTTCAGTCCTAGGCACTCATAGGGCACTAAACATAGAGTGTGAAACCTGAGTTTCCTTGAGAGCTGCTTGGAAGCCTGATGGTGTGTGAAGTTAGTGAGCCAAATGGAGTTGTTCTCCCACAAGAACCACTCGGCTGATCCTTCTTCAATATGCCCTTCACCAACATGCAGTGTTTCCTTGATTGAATTAGCTCTCACACCAATATTTGCGTCTAGAGCCTTTGCATTGAGGGCTATCTGAAAACGGCTGTGGCGCTGAAGTTGCCTGTGAATGTGGAGTTGGTGGCATGTGAAACCCGCATGTGGAGCATTCGTTTATGTGGGATGCTCTCCAAGCTTCATTTCAGTCCTAGGCACTCATAGGGCACTAAGCATAGAGTGTGAAAACTGAGTTTCCTTGAGAGCTGCTTGGAAGCCTGATGGTGTGTGAAGTTAGTGAGCCAAATGGAGTTGTTCTCCCACAAGAACCACTCGGCTGATCCTTCTTCAATATGCCCTTCACCAACATGCAGTGTTTCCTTGATTGAATTAGCTCTCACACCAATATTTGCGTCTAGAGCCTTTGCATTGAGGGCTATCTGAAAATGGCTGTGGCGCTGAAGTTGCCTGTGAATGTGGAGTTGGTGGCATGTGAAACCCGCATGTGGAGCATTCGTTTATGTGGGATGCTCTCCAAGCTTCATTTCAGTCCTAGGCACTCATAGGGCACTAAGCATAGAGTGTGAAACCTGAGTTTCCTTGAGAGCTGCTTGGAAGCCTGATGGTGTGTGAAGTTAGTGAGCCAAATGGAGTTGTTCTCCCACAAGAACCACTCGGCTGATCCTTCTTCAATATGCCCTTCACCAACATGCAGTGTTTCCTTGATTGAATTAGCTCTCACACCAATATTTGCGTCTAGAGCCTTTGCATTGAGGGCTATCTGAAAACGGCTGTGGCGCTGAAGTTGCCTGTGAATGTGGAGTTGGTGGCATGTGAAACCCGCATGTGGAGCATTCGTTTGTGTGGGATGCTGACCAAGCTTCATTTCAGTCCTAGGCACACAAAGGGCACTAAGCATAGAGTGTGAAAACTGAGTTTCCTTGAGAGCTGCTTGGAAGCCTGATGGTGTGTGAAGTTAGTGAGCCAAATGGAGTTGTTCTCCCACAAGAACCACTCGGCTGATCCTTCTTCAATATGCCCTTCAGCAAAATGCAGTGTTTCCTTGATTGAATTAGCTCTCACACCAATATTTGCGTCTAGAGCCTTTGCATTGAGGGCTATCTGAAAATGGCTGTGGCGCTAAAGTTGCCTGTGAATGTGGAGTTGGTGGCATGTGAAACCCGCATGTGGAGCATTCGTTTATGTGGGATGCTCTCCAAGCTTCATTTCAGTCCTAGGCACTCATATGGCACTAAGCATAGAGTGTGAAAACTGGGTTTCCTTGAGAGCTGCTTGGAAGCCTGATGGTGTGTGAAGTTAGTGAGCCAAATGGAGTTGTTCTCCCACAAGAACCACTCGGCTGATCCTTCTTCAATATGCCCTTCACCAACATGCAGTGTTTCCTTGATTGAATTAGCTCTCACACCAATATTTGCGTCTAGAGCCTTTGCATTGAGGGCTATCTGAAAACGGCTGTGGCGCTGAAGTTGCCTGTGAATGTGGAGTTGGTGGCATGTGAAACCCGCATGTGGAGCATTCATTTGTGTGGGATGCTCACCAAGCTTCATTTCAGTCCTAGGAGCTCAAAGGGCACTAAGCATAGAGTGTGAAACCTGAGTTTCCTTGAGAGCTGCTTGGAAGCCTGATGGTGTGTGAAGTTAGTGAGCCAAATGGAGTTGTTCTCCCACAAGAACCACTCGGCTGATCCTTCTTCAATATGCCCTTCACCAACATGCAGTGTTTCCTTGATTGAATTAGCTCTCACACCAATATTTGCGTCTAGAGCCTTTGCATTGAGGGCTATCTGAAAACGGCTGTGGCGCTGAAGTTGCCTGTGAATGTGGAGTTGGTGGCATGTGAAAACGCATGTGGAGCATTCGTTTGTGTGGGATGCTCACCAAGCTTCATTTCAGTCCTAGGCACTCAAAGGGCACTAAGCATAGAGTGTGAAACCTGAGTTTCCTTGAGAGCTGCTTGGAAGCCTGATGGTGTGTGAAGTTAGTGAGCCAAATGGAGTTGTTCTCCCACAAGAACCACTCGGCTGATCCTTCTTCAATATGCCCTTCACCAACATGCAGTGTTTCCTGGATTGAATTAGCTCTCACACCAATATTTGCGTCTAGAGCCTTTGCATTGAGGGCTATCTGAAAACACCTGTGGCGCTGAAGTTGCCTGTGAATGTGGAGTTGGTGGCATGTGAAACCCGCATGTGGAGCATTCGTTTGTGTGGGATGTTCTACCAGGTTCATTCCTAGATAATGCACTCAAACGGCACTAAGCATAGAGTGGAACCTGAGTTTCCTTGAGAGCTGCTTGGAAGCCTGATGGTGTGTGAAGTTAGTGAGCCAAATGGAGTTGTTCTCCCACAAGAACCACTCGGCTGATCCTTCTTCAATATGCCCTTCACCAACATGCAGTGTTTCCTTGATTGAATTAGCTCTCACACCAATATTTGCGTCTAGAGCCTTTGCATTGAGGGCTATCTGAAAACGGCTGTGGCGCTGAAGTTGCCTGTGAATGTGGAGTTGGTGGCATGTGAAAACGCATGTGGAGCATTCGTTTGTGTGGGATGCTCACCAAGCTTCATTTCAGTCCTAGGCACTCAAAGGGCACTAAGCATAGAGTGTGAAACCTGAGTTTCCTTGAGAGCTGCTTGGAAGCCTGATGGTGTGTGAAGTTAGTGAGCCAAATGGAGTTGTTCTCCCACAAGAACCACTCGGCTGATCCTTCTTCAATATGCCCTTCACCAACATGCAGTGTTTCCTTGATTGAATTAGCTCTCACACCAATATTTGCGTCTAGAGCCTTTGCATTGAGGGCTATCTGAAAACACCTGTGGCGCTGAAGTTGCCTGTGAATGTGGAGTTGGTGGCATGTGAAACCCGCATGTGGAGCATTCGTTTGTGTGGGATGTTCTACCAGGTTCATTCCTAGATAATGCACTCAAAGGGCACTAAGCATAGAGTGTGAAACCTGAGTTTCCTTGAGAGCTGCTTGGAAGCCTGATGGTGTGTGAAGTTAGTGAGCCAAATGGAGTTGTTCTCCCACAAGAACCACTCGGCTGATCCTTCTTCAATATGCCCTTCACCAACATGCAGTGTTTCCTTGATTGAATTAGCTCTCACACCAATATTTGCGTCTAGAGCCTTTGCATTGAGGGCTATCTGAAAACGGCTGTGGCGCTGAAGTTGCCTGTGAATGTGGAGTTGGTGGCATGTGAAACCCGTATGTGCAGCATTCGTTTATGTGGGATGCTCTCCAAGCTTCATTTCAGTCCTAGGCACTCATAGGGCACTAAACATAGAGTGTGAAAACTGAGTTTCCTTGAGAGCTGCTTGGAAGCCTGATGGTGTGTGAAGTTAGTGAGCCAAATGGAGTTGTTCTCCCACAAGAACCACTCGGCTGATCCTTCTTCAATATGCCCTTCACCAACATGCACTGTTTCCTTGATTGAATTAGCTCTCACACCAATATTTGCGTCTAGAGCCTTTGCATTGAGGGCTATCTGAAAACGGCTGTGGCGCTGAAGTTGCCTGTGAATGTGGAGTTGGTGGCATGTGAAACCCGCATGTGGAGCATTCGTTTATGTGGGATGCTCTCCAAGATTCATTTCAGTCCTAGGAGCTCAAAGGGCACTAAGCATAGAGTGTGAAAACTGAGTTTCCTTGAGAGCTGCTTGGAAGCCTGATGGTGTGTGAAGTTAGTGAGCCAAATGGAGTTGTTCTCCCACAAGAACCACTCGGCTGATCCTTCTTCAATATGCCCTTCACCAACATGCAGTGTTTCCTTGATTGAATTAGCTCTCACACCAATATTTGCGTCTAGAGCCTTTGCATTGAGGGCTATCTGAAAACGGCTGTGGCGCTGAAGTTGCCTGTGAATGTGGAGTTGGTGGCATGTGAAACCCGCATGTGGAGCATTCGTTTGTGTGGGATGCTCACCAAGCTTCATTTCAGTCCTAGGCACTCAAAGGGCACTAAGCATAGAGTGTGAAACCTGAGTTTCCTTGAGAGCTGCTTGGAAGCCTGATGGTGTGTGAAGTTAGTGAGCCAAATGGAGTTGTTCTCCCACAAGAACCACTCGGCTGATCCTTCTTCAATATGCCCTTCACCAACATGAAGTGTTCCTTTGATTGAATTAGCTCTCACACCAATATTTGCGTCTAGAGCCTTTGCATTGAGGGCTATCTGAAAACGGCTGTGGCGCTGAAGTTGCCTGTGAATGTGGAGTTGGTGGCATGTGAAACCCGCATGTGGAGCATTCGTTTAGGTGGGATGCTCTACCAGGTTCATTTCAGTCCTAGGCACTCAAAGGGCACTAAGCATAGAGTGTGAAAACTGAGTTTCCTTGAGAGCTGCTTGGAAGCCTGATGGTGTGTGAAGTTAGTGAGCCAAATGGAGTTGTTCTCCCACAAGAACCACTCGGCTGATCCTTCTACAATATGCCCTTCACCAACATGCAGTGTTTCCTTGATTGAATTAGCTCTCACACCAATATTTGCATCTAGAGCCTTTGCATTGAGGGCTATCTGAAAATGGCTGTGGCGCTAAAGTTGCCTGTGAATGTGGAGTTGGTGGCATGTGAAACCCGCATGTGGAGCATTCGTTTCTGTGGGATGTTCTACCAGGTTCATTCCTAGATAATGCACTCAAAGGGCACTAAGCATAGAGTGTGAAAACTGAGTTTCCTTGAGAGCTGCTTGGAAGCCTGATGGTGTGTGAAGTTAGTGAGCCAAATGGAGTTGTTCTCCCACAAGAACCACTCGGCTGATCCTTCTTCAATATGCCCTTCACCAACATGCAGTGTTTCCTTGATTGAATTAGCTCTCACACCAATATTTGCGTCTAGAGCCTTTGCATTGAGGGCTATCTGAAAACGGCTGTGACGCTGAAGTTGCCTGTGAATGTGGAGTTGGTGGCATGTGAAACCCGCATGTGGAGCATTCGTTTGTGTGGGATGCTCTACCAGGTTCATTCCTAGATAATGCACTCAAAGGGCACTAAGCATAGAGTGTGAAACCTGAGTTTCCTTGAGAGCTGCTTGGAAGCCTGATGGTGTGTGAAGTTAGTGAGCCAAATGGAGTTGTTCTCCCACAAGAACCACTCGGCTGATCCTTCTTCAATATGCCCTTCACCAACATGCAGTGTTTCCTTGATTGAATTAGCTCTCACACCAATATTTGCGTCTAGAGCCTTTGCATTGAGGGCTATCTGAAAACGGCTGTGGCGCTGAAGTTGCCTGTTAATGTGGAGTTGGTGGCATGTGAAACCCGCATGTGCAGCATTCGTTTATGTGGGATGCTCTCCAAGCTTCATTTCAGTCCTAGGCACTCATAGGGCACTAAGCATAGAGTGTGAAAACTGAGTTTCCTTGAGAGCTGCTTGGAAGCCTGATGGTGTGTGAAGTTAGTGAGCCAAATGGAGTTGTTCTCCCACAAGAACCACTCGGCTGATCCTTCTTCAATATGCCCTTCACCAACATGCAGTGTTTCCTTGATTGAATTAGCTCTCACACCAATATTTGCGTCTAGAGCCTTTGCATTGAGGGCTATCTGAAAACGGCTGTGGCGCTGAAGTTGCCTGTGAATGTGGAGTTGGTGGCATGTGAAACCCGCATGTGGAGCATTCGTTTGTGTGGGATGCTCACCAAGCTTCATTTCAGTCCTAGGCACTCATAGGGCACTAAGCATAGAGTGTGAAACCTGAGTTTCCTTGAGAGCTGCTTGGAAGCCTGATGGTGTGTGAAGTTAGTGAGCCAAATGGAGTTGTTCTCCCACAAGAACCACTCGGCTGATCCTTCTTCAATATGCCCTTCACCAACATGCAGTGTTTCCTTGATTGAATTAGCTCTCACACCAATATTTGCGTCTAGAGCCTTTGCATTGAGGGCTATCTGAAAACGGCTGTGGCGCTGAAGTTGCCTGTGAATGTGGAGTTGGTGGCATGTGAAAACGCATGTGGAGCATTCGTTTGTGTGGGATGCTCACCAAGCTTCATTTCAGTCCTAGGCACTCAAAGGGCACTAAGCATAGAGTGTGAAACCTGAGTTTCCTTGAGAGCTGCTTGGAAGCCTGATGGTGTGTGAAGTTAGTGAGCCAAATGGAGTTGTTCTCCCACAAGAACCACTCGGCTGATCCTTCTTCAATATGCCCTTCACCAACATGCAGTGTTTCCTTGATTGAATTAGCTCTCACACCAATATTTGCGTCTAGAGCCTTTGCATTGAGGGCTATCTGAAAACGGCTGTGGCGCTGAAGTTGCCTGTGAATGTGGAGTTGGTGGCATGTGAAACCCGCATGTTGAGCATTCGTTTGTGTGGGATGTTCTACCAGGTTCATTCCTAGATAATGCACTCAAAGGGCACTAAGCATAGAGTGTGAAAACTGAGTTTCCTTGAGAGCTGCTTGGAAGCCTGATGGTGTGTGAAGTTAGTGAGCCAAATGGAGTTGTTCTCCCACAAGAACCACTCGGCTGATCCTTCTTCAATATGCCCTTCACCAACATGCAGTGTTTCCTTGATTGAATTAGCTCTCACACCAATATTTGCGTCTAGAGCCTTTGCATTGAGGGCTATCTGAAAACGGCTGTGGCGCTGAAGTTGCCTGTGAATGTGGAGTTGGTGGCATGTGAAACCCGTATGTGCAGCATTCGTTTATGTGGGATGCTCTCCAAGCTTCATTTCAGTCCTAGGCACTCATAGGGCACTAAACATAGAGTGTGAAAACTGAGTTTCCTTGAGAGCTGCTTGGAAGCCTGATGGTGTGTGAAGTTAGTGAGCCAAATGGAGTTGTTCTCCCACAAGAACCACTCGGCTGATCCTTCTTCAATATGCCCTTCACCAACATGCAGTGTTTCCTTGATTGAATTAGCTCTCACACCAATATTTGCGTCTAGAGCCTTTGCATTGAGGGCTATCTGAAAACGGCTGTGGCGCTGAAGTTGCCTGTGAATGTGGAGTTGGTGGCATGTGAAACCCGCATGTGGAGCATTCGTTTGTGTGGGATGCTCACCAAGCTTCATTTCAGTCCTAGGCACACAAAAGGCACTAAGCATAGAGTGTGAAAACTGAGTTTCCTTGAGAGCTGCTTGGAAACCTGATGGTGTGTGAAGTTAGAGAGCCAAATGGAGTTGTTCTCCCACAAGAACCACTCGGCTGATCCTTCTTCAATATGCCCTTCACCAACATGCAGTGTTTCCTTGATTGAATTAGCTCTCACACCAATATTTGCGTCTAGAGCCTTTGCATTGAGGGCTATCTGAAAATGGCTGTGGCGCTAAAGTTGCCTGTGAATGTGGAGTTGGTGGCATGTGAAACCCGCATGTGGAGCATTCGTTTGTGTGGGATGCTCTCCAAGCTTCATTTCAGTCCTAGGCACTCATAGGGCACTAAACATAGAGTGTGAAAACTGAGTTTCCTTGAGAGCTGCTTGGAAGCCTGATGGTGTGTGAAGTTAGTGAGCCAAATGGAGTTGTTCTCCCACAAGAACCACTCGGCTGATCCTTCTTCAATATGCCCTTCACCAACATGCAGTGTTTCCTTGATTGAATTAGCTCTCACACCAATATTTGCGTCTAGAGCCTTTGCATTGAGGGCTATCTGAAAACACCTGTGGCGCTGAAGTTGCCTGTGAATGTGGAGTTGGTGGCATGTGAAACCCGCATGTTGAGCATTCGTTTGTGTGGGATGTTCTACCAGGTTCATTCCTAGATAATGCACTCAAAGGGCACTAAGCATAGAGTGTGAAAACTGAGTTTCCTTGAGAGCTGCTTGGAAGCCTGATGGTGTGTGAAGTTAGTGAGCCAAATGGAGTTGTTCTCCCACAAGAACCACTCGGCTGATCCTTCTTCAATATGCCCTTCACCAACATGCAGTGTTTCCTTGATTGAATTAGCTCTCACACCAATATTTGCGTCTAGAGCCTTTGCATTGAGGGCTATCTGAAAACGGCTGTGGCGCTGAAGTTGCCTGTGAATGTGGAGTTGGTGGCATGTGAAACCCGCATGTGGAGCATTCGTTTGTGTGGGATGCTCTCCAAGCTTCATTTCAGTCCTAGGCACACAAAAGGCACTAAGCATAGAGTGTGAAAACTGAGTTTCCTTGAGAGCTGCTTGGAAACCTGATGGTGTGTGAAGTTAGAGAGCCAAATGGAGTTGTTCTCCCACAAGAACCACTCGGCTGATCCTTCTTCAATATGCCCTTCACCAACATGCAGTGTTTCCTTGATTGAATTAGCTCTCACACCAATATTTGCGTCTAGAGCCTTTGCATTGAGGGCTATCTGAAAATGGCTGTGGCGCTAAAGTTGCCTGTGAATGTGGAGTTGGTGGCATGTGAAACCCGCATGTGGAGCATTCGTTTGTGTGGGATGCTCTCCAAGCTTCATTTCAGTCCTAGGCACTCATAGGGCACTAAACATAGAGTGTGAAAACTGAGTTTCCTTGAGAGCTGCTTGGAAGCCTGATGGTGTGTGAAGTTAGTGAGCCAAATGGAGTTGTTCTCCCACAAGAACCACTCGGCTGATCCTTCTTCAATATGCCCTTCACCAACATGCAGTGTTTCCTTGATTGAATTAGCTCTCACACCAATATTTGCGTCTAGAGCCTTTGCATTGAGGGCTATCTGAAAACGGCTGTGGCGCTGAAGTTGCCTGTGAATGTGGAGTTGGTGGCATGTGAAACCCGCATGTGGAGCATTCGTTTCTGTGGGATGCTCTCCAAGCTTCATTTCAGTCCTAGGCACTCATAGGGCACTAAGCATAGAGTGTGAAAACTGAGTTTCCTTGAGAGCTGCTTGGAAGCCTGATGGTGTGTGAAGTTAGTGAGCCAAATGGAGTTGTTCTCCCACAAGAACCACTCGGCTGATCCTTCTTCAATATGCCCTTCACCAACATGCAGTGTTTCCTTGATTGAATTAGCTCTCACACCAATATTTGCGTCTAGAGCCTTTGCATTGAGGGCTATCTGAAAACGGCTGTGGCGCTGAAGTTGCCTGTGAATGTGGAGTTGGTGGCATGTGAAACCCGCATGTGCAGCATTCGTTTATGTGGGATGCTCTCCAAGCTTCATTTCAGTCCTAGGCACTCATAGGGCACTAAGCATAGAGTGTGAAAACTGACTTTCCTTGAGAGCTGCTTGGAAGCCTGATGGTGTGTGAAGTTAGTGAGCCAAATGGAGTTGTTCTCCCACAAGAACCACTCGGCTGATCCTTCTTCAATATGCCCTTCACCAACATGCAGTGTTTCCTTGATTGAATTAGCTCTCACACCAATATTTGCGTCTAGAGCCTTTGCATTGAGGGCTATCTGAAAACACCTGTGGCGCTGAAGTTGCCTGTGAATGTGGAGTTGGTGGCATGTGAAACCCGCATGTTGAGCATTCGTTTGTGTGGGATGTTCTACCAGGTTCATTCCTAGATAATGCACTCAAAGGGCACTAAGCATAGAGTGTGAAAACTGAGTTTCCTTGAGAGCTGCTTGGAAGCCTGATGGTGTGTGAAGTTAGTGAGCCAAATGGAGTTGTTCTCCCACAAGAACCACTCGGCTGATCCTTCTTCAATATGCCCTTCACCAACATGCAGTGTTTCCTTGATTGAATTAGCTCTCACACCAATATTTGCGTCTAGAGCCTTTGCATTGAGGGCTATCTGAAAATGGCTGTGGCGCTGAAGTTGCCTGTGAATGTGGAGTTGGTGGCATGTGAAACCCGTATGTGCAGCATTCGTTTATGTGGGATGCTCTCCAAGCTTCATTTCAGTCCTAGGCACTCATAGGGCACTAAACATAGAGTGTGAAAACTGAGTTTCCTTGAGAGCTGCTTGGAAGCCTGATGGTGTGTGAAGTTAGTGAGCCAAATGGAGTTGTTCTCCCACAAGAACCACTCCCCTGATCCTTCTTCAATATGCCCTTCACCAACATGCAGTGTTTCCTTGATTGAATTAGCTCTCACACCAATATTTGCGTCTAGAGCCTTTGCATTGAGGGCTATCTGAAAATGGCTGTGGCGCTAAAGTTGCCTGTGAATGTGGAGTTGGTGGCATGTGAAACCCGCATGTGGAGCATTCGTTTGTGTGGGATGCTCTCCAAGCTTCATTTCAGTCCTAGGCACTCATAGGGCACTAAACATAGAGTGTGAAAACTGAGTTTCCTTGAGAGCTGCTTGGAAGCCTGATGGTGTGTGAAGTTAGTGAGCCAAATGGAGTTGTTCTCCCACAAGAACCACTCGGCTGATCCTTCTTCAATATGCCCTTCACCAACATGCAGTGTTTCCTTGATTGAATTAGCTCTCACACCAATATTTGCGTCTAGAGCCTTTGCATTGAGGGCTATCTGAAAACGGCTGTGGCGCTGAAGTTGCCTGTGAATGTGGAGTTGGTGGCATCTGAAACCCGCATGTGGAGCATTCGTTTGTGTGGGATGCTCTCCAAGCTTCATTTCAGTCCTAGGCACTCATAGGGCACTAAGCATAGAGTGTGAAAACTGAGTTTCCTTGAGAGCTGCTTGGAAGCCTGATGGTGTGTGAAGTTAGTGAGCCAAATGGAGTTGTTCTCCCACAAGAACCACTCGGCTGATCCTTCTTCAATATGCCCTTCACCAACATGCAGTGTTTCCTTGATTGAATTAGCTCTCACACCAATATTTGCGTCTAGAGCCTTTGCATTGAGGGCTATCTGAAAACGGCTGTGGCGCTGAAGTTGCCTGTGAATGTGGAGTTGGTGGCATGTGAAACCCGCATGTGCAGCATTCGTTTATGTGGGATGCTCTCCAAGATTCATTTCAGTCCTAGGCACTCATAGGGCACTAAGCATAGAGTGTGAAAACTGACTTTCCTTGAGAGCTGCTTGGAAGCCTGATGGTGTGTGAAGTTAGTGAGCCAAATGGAGTTGTTCTCCCACAAGAACCACTCGGCTGATCCTTCTTCAATATGCCCTTCACCAACATGCAGTGTTTCCTTGATTGAATTAGCTCTCACACCAATATTTGCGTCTAGAGCCTTTGCATTGAGGGCTATCTGAAAACGGCTGTGGCGCTGAAGTTGCCTGTGAATGTGGAGTTGGTGGCATGTGAAACCCGCATGTGGAGCATTCGTTTGTGTGGGATGCTCACCAAGCTTCATTTCAGTCCTAGGCACTCATAGGGCACTAAGCATAGAGTGTGAAACCTGAGTTTCCTTGAGAGCTGCTTGGAAGCCTGATGGTGTGTGAAGTTAGTGAGCCAAATGGAGTTGTTCTCCCACAAGAACCACTCGGCTGATCCTTCTTCAATATGCCCTTCACCAGCATGAAGTGTTCCTTTGATTGAATTAGCTCTCACACCAATATTTGCGTCTAGAGCCTTTGCATTGAGGGCTATCTGAAAACGGCTGTGGCGCTGAAGTTGCCTGTGAATGTGGAGTTGGTGGCATGTGAAACCCGCATGTGGAGCATTCGTTTGGGTGGGATGCTCTACCAGGTTCATTTCAGTCCTAGGCACTCAAAGGGCACTAAGCATAGAGTGTGAAAACTGAGTTTCCTTGAGAGCTGCTTGGAAGCCTGATGGTGTGTGAAGTTAGTGAGCCAAATGGAGTTGTTCTCCCACAAGAACCACTCGGCTGATCCTTCTTCAATATGCCCTTCACCAACATGCAGTGTTTCCTTGATTGAATTAGCTCTCACACCAATATTTGCGTCTAGAGCCTTTGCATTGAGGGCTATCTGAAAACGGCTGTGGCGCTGAAGTTGCCTGTGAATGTGGAGTTGGTGGCATGTGAAAACGCATGTGGAGCATTCGTTTGTGTGGGATGCTCACCAAGCTTCATTTCAGTCCTAGGCACTCAAAGGGCACTAAGCATAGAGTGTGAAACCTGAGTTTCCTTGAGAGCTGCTTGGAAGCCTGATGGTGTGTGAAGTTAGTGAGCCAAATGGAGTTGTTCTCCCACAAGAACCACTCGGCTGATCCTTCTTCAATATGCCCTTCACCAACATGCAGTGTTTCCTTGATTGAATTAGCTCTCACACCAATATTTGCGTCTAGAGCCTTTGCATTGAGGGCTATCTGAAAACACCTGTGGCGCTGAAGTTGCCTGTGAATGTGGAGTTGGTGGCATGTGAAACCCGCATGTGGAGCATTCGTTTGTGTGGGATGTTCTACCAGGTTCATTCCTAGATAATGCACTCAAAGGGCACTAAGCATAGAGTGTGAAAACTGAGTTTCCTTGAGAGCTGCTTGGAAGCCTGATGGTGTGTGAAGTTAGTGAGCCAAATGGAGTTGTTCTCCCACAAGAACCACTCGGCTGATCCTTCTTCAATATGCCCTTCACCAACATGCAGTGTTTCCTTGATTGAATTAGCTCTCACACCAATATTTGCGTCTAGAGCCTTTGCATTGAGGGCTATCTGAAAACGGCTGTGGCGCTGAAGTTGCCTGTGAATGTGGAGTTGGTGGCATGTGAAACCCGCATGTGGAGCATTCGTTTGTGTGGGATGCTCACCAAGCTTCATTTCAGTCCTAGGAGCTCAAAGGGCACTAAGCATAGAGTGTGAAACCTGAGTTTCCTTGAGAGCTGCTTGGAAGCCTGATGGTGTGTGAAGTTAGTGAGCCAAATGGAGTTGTTCTCCCACAAGAACCACTCGGCTGATCCTTCTTCAATATGCCCTTCACCAACATGCAGTGTTTCCTTGATTGAATTAGCTCTCACACCAATATTTGCGTCTAGAGCCTTTGCATTGAGGGCTATCTGAAAACGGCTGTGGCGCTGAAGTTGCCTGTGAATGTGGAGTTGGTGGCATGTGAAAACGCATGTGGAGCATTCGTTTGTGTGGGATGCTCACCAAGCTTCATTTCAGTCCTAGGCACTCAAAGGGCACTAAGCATAGAGTGTGAAACCTGAGTTTCCTTGAGAGCTGCTTGGAAGCCTGATGGTGTGTGAAGTTAGTGAGCCAAATGGAGTTGTTCTCCCACAAGAACCACTCGGCTGATCCTTCTTCAATATGCCCTTCACCAACATGCAGTGTTTCCTGGATTGAATTAGCTCTCACACCAATATTTGCGTCTAGAGCCTTTGCATTGAGGGCTATCTGAAAACACCTGTGGCGCTGAAGTTGCCTGTGAATGTGGAGTTGGTGGCATGTGAAACCCGCATGTGGAGCATTCGTTTGTGTGGGATGTTCTACCAGGTTCATTCCTAGATAATGCACTCAAAGGGCACTAAGCATAGAGTGTGAAACCTGAGTTTCCTTGAGAGCTGCTTGGAAGCCTGATGGTGTGTGAAGTTAGTGAGCCAAATGGAGTTGTTCTCCCACAAGAACCACTCGGCTGATCCTTCTTCAATATGCCCTTCACCAACATGCAGTGTTTCCTTGATTGAATTAGCTCTCACACCAATATTTGCGTCTAGAGCCTTTGCATTGAGGGCTATCTGAAAACGGCTGTGGCGCTGAAGTTGCCTGTGAATGTGGAGTTGGTGGCATGTGAAAACGCATGTGGAGCATTCGTTTGTGTGGGATGCTCACCAAGCTTCATTTCAGTCCTAGGCACTCAAAGGGCACTAAGCATAGAGTGTGAAACCTGAGTTTCCTTGAGAGCTGCTTGGAAGCCTGATGGTGTGTGAAGTTAGTGAGCCAAATGGAGTTGTTCTCCCACAAGAACCACTCGGCTGATCCTTCTTCAATATGCCCTTCACCAACATGCAGTGTTTCCTTGATTGAATTAGCTCTCACACCAATATTTGCGTCTAGAGCCTTTGCATTGAGGGCTATCTGAAAACACCTGTGGCGCTGAAGTTGCCTGTGAATGTGGAGTTGGTGGCATGTGAAACCCGCATGTGGAGCATTCGTTTGTGTGGGATGTTCTACCAGGTTCATTCCTAGATAATGCACTCAAAGGGCACTAAGCATAGAGTGTGAAAACTGAGTTTCCTTGAGAGCTGCTTGGAAGCCTGATGGTGTGTGAAGTTAGTGAGCCAAATGGAGTTGTTCTCCCACAAGAACCACTCGGCTGATCCTTCTTCAATATGCCCTTCACCAACATGCAGTGTTTCCTTGATTGAATTAGCTCTCACACCAATATTTGCGTCTAGAGCCTTTGCATTGAGGGCTATCTGAAAACGGCTGTGGCGCTGAAGTTGCCTGTGAATGTGGAGTTGGTGGCATGTGAAACCCGCATGTGGAGCATTCGTTTGTGTGGGATGCTCACCAAGCTTCATTTCAGTCCTAGGAGCTCAAAGGGCACTAAGCATAGAGTGTGAAACCTGAGTTTCCTTGAGAGCTGCTTGGAAGCCTGATGGTGTGTGAAGTTAGTGAGCCAAATGGAGTTGTTCTCCCACAAGAACCACTCGGCTGATCCTTCTTCAATATGCCCTTCACCAACATGCAGTGTTTCCTTGATTGAATTAGCTCTCACACCAATATTTGCGTCTAGAGCCTTTGCATTGAGGGCTATCTGAAAACGGCTGTGGCGCTGAAGTTGCCTGTGAATGTGGAGTTGGTGGCATGTGAAAACGCATGTGGAGCATTCGTTTGTGTGGGATGCTCACCAAGCTTCATTTCAGTCCTAGGCACTCAAAGGGCACTAAGCATAGAGTGTGAAACCTGAGTTTCCTTGAGAGCTGCTTGGAAGCCTGATGGTGTGTGAAGTTAGTGAGCCAAATGGAGTTGTTCTCCCACAAGAACCACTCGGCTGATCCTTCTTCAATATGCCCTTCACCAACATGCAGTGTTTCCTGGATTGAATTAGCTCTCACACCAATATTTGCGTCTAGAGCCTTTGCATTGAGGGCTATCTGAAAACACCTGTGGCGCTGAAGTTGCCTGTGAATGTGGAGTTGGTGGCATGTGAAACCCGCATGTGGAGCATTCGTTTGTGTGGGATGTTCTACCAGGTTCATTCCTAGATAATGCACTCAAAGGGCACTAAGCATAGAGTGTGAAACCTGAGTTTCCTTGAGAGCTGCTTGGAAGCCTGATGGTGTGTGAAGTTAGTGAGCCAAATGGAGTTGTTCTCCCACAAGAACCACTCGGCTGATCCTTCTTCAATATGCCCTTCACCAACATGCAGTGTTTCCTTGATTGAATTAGCTCTCACACCAATATTTGCGTCTAGAGCCTTTGCATTGAGGGCTATCTGAAAACGGCTGTGGCGCTGAAGTTGCCTGTGAATGTGGAGTTGGTGGCATGTGAAAACGCATGTGGAGCATTCGTTTGTGTGGGATGCTCACCAAGCTTCATTTCAGTCCTAGGCACTCAAAGGGCACTAAGCATAGAGTGTGAAACCTGAGTTTCCTTGAGAGCTGCTTGGAAGCCTGATGGTGTGTGAAGTTAGTGAGCCAAATGGAGTTGTTCTCCCACAAGAACCACTCGGCTGATCCTTCTTCAATATGCCCTTCACCAACATGCAGTGTTTCCTTGATTGAATTAGCTCTCACACCAATATTTGCGTCTAGAGCCTTTGCATTGAGGGCTATCTGAAAACACCTGTGGCGCTGAAGTTGCCTGTGAATGTGGAGTTGGTGGCATGTGAAACCCGCATGTGGAGCATTCGTTTGTGTGGGATGTTCTACCAGGTTCATTCCTAGATAATGCACTCAAAGGGCACTAAGCATAGAGTGTGAAAACTGACTTTCCTTGAGAGCTGCTTGGAAGCCTGATGGTGTGTGAAGTTAGTGAGCCAAATGGAGTTGTTCTCCCACAAGAACCACTCGGCTGATCCTTCTTCAATATGCCCTTCACCAACATGCAGTGTTTCCTTGATTGAATTAGCTCTCACACCAATATTTGCGTCTAGAGCCTTTGCATTGAGGGCTATCTGAAAACGGCTGTGGCGCTGAAGTTGCCTGTGAATGTGGAGTTGGTGGCATGTGAAACCCGTATGTGCAGCATTCGTTTATGTGGGATGCTCTCCAAGCTTCATTTCAGTCCTAGGCACTCATAGGGCACTAAACATAGAGTGTGAAACCTGAGTTTCCTTGAGAGCTGCTTGGAAGCCTGATGGTGTGTGAAGTTAGTGAGCCAAATGGAGTTGTTCTCCCACAAGAACCACTCGGCTGATCCTTCTTCAATATGCCCTTCACCAACATGCAGTGTTTCCTTGATTGAATTAGCTCTCACACCAATATTTGCGTCTAGAGCCTTTGCATTGAGGGCTATCTGAAAACGGCTGTGGCGCTGAAGTTGCCTGTGAATGTGGAGTTGGTGGCATGTGAAACCCGCATGTGGAGCATTCGTTTATGTGGGATGCTCTCCAAGATTCATTTCAGTCCTAGGAGCTCAAAGGGCACTAAGCATAGAGTGTGAAAACTGAGTTTCCTTGAGAGCTGCTTGGAAGCCTGATGGTGTGTGAAGTTAGTGAGCCAAATGGAGTTGTTCTCCCACAAGAACCACTCGGCTGATCCTTCTTCAATATGCCCTTCACCAACATGCAGTGTTTCCTTGATTGAATTAGCTCTCACACCAATATTTGCGTCTAGAGCCTTTGCATTGAGGGCTATCTGAAAACGGCTGTGGCGCTGAAGTTGCCTGTGAATGTGGAGTTGGTGGCATGTGAAACCCGCATGTGGAGCATTCGTTTGTGTGGGATGCTGACCAAGCTTCATTTCAGTCCTAGGCACTCAAAGGTCACTAAGCATAGAGTGTGAAACCTGAGTTTCCTTGAGAGCTGCTTGGAAGCCTGATGGTGTGTGAAGTTAGTGAGCCAAATGGAGTTGTTCTCCCACAAGAACCACTCGGCTGATCCTTCTTCAATATGCCCTTCACCAACATGAAGTGTTCCTTTGATTGAATTAGCTCTCACACCAATATTTGCGTCTAGAGCCTTTGCATTGAGGGCTATCTGAAAACGGCTGTGGCGCTGAAGTTGCCTGTGAATGTGGAGTTGGTGGCATGTGAAACCCGCATGTGGAGCATTCGTTTGTGTGGGATGCTCTACCAGGTTCATTTCAGTCCTAGGCACTCAAAGGGCACTAAGCATAGAGTGTGAAAACTGAGTTTCCTTGAGAGCTGCTTGGAAGCCTGATGGTGTGTGAAGTTAGTGAGCCAAATGGAGTTGTTCTCCCACAAGAACCACTCGGCTGATCCTTCTACAATATGCCCTTCACCAACATGCAGTGTTTCCTTGATTGAATTAGCTCTCACACCAATATTTGCATCTAGAGCCTTTGCATTGAGGGCTATCTGAAAATGGCTGTGGCGCTAAAGTTGCCTGTGAATGTGGAGTTGGTGGCATGTGAAACCCGCATGTGGAGCATTCGTTTCTGTGGGATGTTCTACCAGGTTCATTCCTAGATAAAGCACTCAAAGGGCACTAAGCATAGAGTGTGAAAACTGAGTTTCCTTGAGAGCTGCTTGGAAGCCTGATGGTGTGTGAAGTTAGTGAGCCAAATGGAGTTGTTCTCCCACAAGAACCACTCGGCTGATCCTTCTTCAATATGCCCTTCACCAACATGCAGTGTTTCCTTGATTGAATTAGCTCTCACACCAATATTTGCGTCTAGAGCCTTTGCATTGAGGGCTATCTGAAAACGGCTGTGGCGCTGAAGTTGCCTGTGAATGTGGAGTTGGTGGCATGTGAAACCCGCATGTGGAGCATTCGTTTGTGTGGGATGCTCTACCAGGTTCATTCCTAGATAATGCACTCAAAGGGCACTAAGCATAGAGTGTGAAACCTGAGTTTCCTTGAGAGCTGCTTGGAAGCCTGATGGTGTGTGAAGTTAGTGAGCCAAATGGAGTTGTTCTCCCACAAGAACCACTCGGCTGATCCTTCTTCAATATGCCCTTCACCAACATGCAGTGTTTCCTTGATTGAATTAGCTCTCACACCAATATTTGCGTCTAGAGCCTTTGCATTGAGGGCTATCTGAAAACGGCTGTGGCGCTGAAGTTGCCTGTTAATGTGGAGTTGGTGGCATGTGAAACCCGCATGTGCAGCATTCGTTTGTGTGGGATGCTCTCCAAGCTTCATTTCAGTCCTAGGCACTCATAGGGCACTAAGCATAGAGTGTGAAAACTGAGTTTCCTTGAGAGCTGCTTGGAAGCCTGATGGTGTGTGAAGTTAGTGAGCCAAATGGAGTTGTTCTCCCACAAGAACCACTCGGCTGATCCTTCTTCAATATGCCCTTCACCAACATGCAGTGTTTCCTTGATTGAATTAGCTCTCACACCAATATTTGCGTCTAGAGCCTTTGCATTGAGGGCTATCTGAAAACGGCTGTGGCGCTGAAGTTGCCTGTGAATGTGGAGTTGGTGGCATGTGAAACCCGCATGTGGAGCATTCGTTTGTGTGGGATGCTCACCAAGCTTCATTTCAGTCCTAGGCACTCATAGGGCACTAAGCATAGAGTGTGAAACCTGAGTTTCCTTGAGAGCTGCTTGGAAGCCTGATGGTGTGTGAAGTTAGTGAGCCAAATGGAGTTGTTCTCCCACAAGAACCACTCGGCTGATCCTTCTTCAATATGCCCTTCACCAACATGCAGTGTTTCCTTGATTGAATTAGCTCTCACACCAATATTTGCGTCTAGAGCCTTTGCATTGAGGGCTATCTGAAAACGGCTGTGGCGCTGAAGTTGCCTGTGAATGTGGAGTTGGTGGCATGTGAAAACGCATGTGGAGCATTCGTTTGTGTGGGATGCTCACCAAGCTTCATTTCAGTCCTAGGCACTCAAAGGGCACTAAGCATAGAGTGTGAAACCTGAGTTTCCTTGAGAGCTGCTTGGAAGCCTGATGGTGTGTGAAGTTAGTGAGCCAAATGGAGTTGTTCTCCCACAAGAACCACTCGGCTGATCCTTCTTCAATATGCCCTTCACCAACATGCAGTGTTTCCTTGATTGAATTAGCTCTCACACCAATATTTGCGTCTAGAGCCTTTGCATTGAGGGCTATCTGAAAACACCTGTGGCGCTGAAGTTGCCTGTGAATGTGGAGTTGGTGGCATGTGAAACCCGCATGTTGAGCATTCGTTTGTGTGGGATGTTCTACCAGGTTCATTCCTAGATAATGCACTCAAAGGGCACTAAGCATAGAGTGTGAAAACTGAGTTTCCTTGAGAGCTGCTTGGAAGCCTGATGGTGTGTGAAGTTAGTGAGCCAAATGGAGTTGTTCTCCCACAAGAACCACTCGGCTGATCCTTCTTCAATATGCCCTTCACCAACATGCAGTGTTTCCTTGATTGAATTAGCTCTCACACCAATATTTGCGTCTAGAGCCTTTGCATTGAGGGCTATCTGAAAACGGCTGTGGCGCTGAAGTTGCCTGTGAATGTGGAGTTGGTGGCATGTGAAACCCGTATGTGCAGCATTCGTTTATGTGGGATGCTCTCCAAGCTTCATTTCAGTCCTAGGCACTCATAGGGCACTAAACATAGAGTGTGAAAACTGAGTTTCCTTGAGAGCTGCTTGGAAGCCTGATGGTGTGTGAAGTTAGTGAGCCAAATGGAGTTGTTCTCCCACAAGAACCACTCGGCTGATCCTTCTTCAATATGCCCTTCACCAACATGCAGTGTTTCCTTGATTGAATTAGCTCTCACACCAATATTTGCGTCTAGAGCCTTTGCATTGAGGGCTATCTGAAAACGGCTGTGGCGCTGAAGTTGCCTGTGAATGTGGAGTTGGTGGCATGTGAAACCCGCATGTGGAGCATTCGTTTGTGTGGGATGCTCTCCAAGCTTCATTTCAGTCCTAGGCACACAAAAGGCACTAAGCATAGAGTGTGAAAACTGAGTTTCCTTGAGAGCTGCTTGGAAACCTGATGGTGTGTGAAGTTAGAGAGCCAAATGGAGTTGTTCTCCCACAAGAACCACTCGGCTGATCCTTCTTCAATATGCCCTTCACCAACATGCAGTGTTTCCTTGATTGAATTAGCTCTCACACCAATATTTGCGTCTAGAGCCTTTGCATTGAGGGCTATCTGAAAATGGCTGTGGCGCTAAAGTTGCCTGTGAATGTGGAGTTGGTGGCATGTGAAACCCGCATGTGGAGCATTCGTTTGTGTGGGATGCTCTCCAAGCTTCATTTCAGTCCTAGGCACTCATAGGGCACTAAACATAGAGTGTGAAAACTGAGTTTCCTTGAGAGCTGCTTGGAAGCCTGATGGTGTGTGAAGTTAGTGAGCCAAATGGAGTTGTTCTCCCACAAGAACCACTCGGCTGATCCTTCTTCAATATGCCCTTCACCAACATGCAGTGTTTCCTTGATTGAATTAGCTCTCACACCAATATTTGCGTCTAGAGCCTTTGCATTGAGGGCTATCTGAAAACACCTGTGGCGCTGAAGTTGCCTGTGAATGTGGAGTTGGTGGCATGTGAAACCCGCATGTTGAGCATTCGTTTGTGTGGGATGTTCTACCAGGTTCATTCCTAGATAATGCACTCAAAGGGCACTAAGCATAGAGTGTGAAAACTGAGTTTCCTTGAGAGCTGCTTGGAAGCCTGATGGTGTGTGAAGTTAGTGAGCCAAATGGAGTTGTTCTCCCACAAGAACCACTCGGCTGATCCTTCTTCAATATGCCCTTCACCAACATGCAGTGTTTCCTTGATTGAATTAGCTCTCACACCAATATTTGCGTCTAGAGCCTTTGCATTGAGGGCTATCTGAAAACGGCTGTGGCGCTGAAGTTGCCTGTGAATGTGGAGTTGGTGGCATGTGAAACCCGTATGTGCAGCATTCGTTTCTGTGGGATGCTCTCCAAGCTTCATTTCAGTCCTAGGCACTCATAGGGCACTAAACATAGAGTGTGAAAACTGAGTTTCCTTGAGAGCTGCTTGGAAGCCTGATGGTGTGTGAAGTTAGTGAGCCAAATGGAGTTGTTCTCCCACAAGAACCACTCGGCTGATCCTTCTTCAATATGCCCTTCACCAACATGCAGTGTTTCCTTGATTGAATTAGCTCTCACACCAATATTTGCGTCTAGAGCCTTTGCATTGAGGGCTATCTGAAAACGGCTGTGGCGCTGAAGTTGCCTGTGAATGTGGAGTTGGTGGCATGTGAAACCCGCATGTGGAGCATTCGTTTGTGTGGGATGCTCTCCAAGCTTCATTTCAGTCCTAGGCACACAAAAGGCACTAAGCATAGAGTGTGAAAACTGAGTTTCCTTGAGAGCTGCTTGGAAACCTGATGGTGTGTGAAGTTAGAGAGCCAAATGGAGTTGTTCTCCCACAAGAACCACTCGGCTGATCCTTCTTCAATATGCCCTTCACCAACATGCAGTGTTTCCTTGATTGAATTAGCTCTCACACCAATATTTGCGTCTAGAGCCTTTGCATTGAGGGCTATCTGAAAATGGCTGTGGCGCTAAAGTTGCCTGTGAATGTGGAGTTGGTGGCATGTGAAACCCGCATGTGGAGCATTCGTTTGTGTGGGATGCTCTCCAAGCTTCATTTCAGTCCTAGGCACTCATAGGGCACTAAACATAGAGTGTGAAAACTGAGTTTCCTTGAGAGCTGCTTGGAAGCCTGATGGTGTGTGAAGTTAGTGAGCCAAATGGAGTTGTTCTCCCACAAGAACCACTCGGCTGATCCTTCTTCAATATGCCCTTCACCAACATGCAGTGTTTCCTTGATTGAATTAGCTCTCACACCAATATTTGCGTCTAGAGCCTTTGCATTGAGGGCTATCTGAAAACACCTGTGGCGCTGAAGTTGCCTGTGAATGTGGAGTTGGTGGCATGTGAAACCCGCATGTTGAGCATTCGTTTGTGTGGGATGTTCTACCAGGTTCATTCCTAGATAATGCACTCAAAGGGCACTAAGCATAGAGTGTGAAAACTGAGTTTCCTTGAGAGCTGCTTGGAAGCCTGATGGTGTGTGAAGTTAGTGAGCCAAATGGAGTTGTTCTCCCACAAGAACCACTCGGCTGATCCTTCTTCAATATGCCCTTCACCAACATACAGTGTTTCCTTGATTGAATTAGCTCTCACACCAATATTTGCGTCTAGAGCCTTTGCATTGAGGGCTATCTGAAAACGGCTGTGGCGCTGAAGTTGCCTGTGAATGTGGAGTTGGTGGCATGTGAAACCCGTATGTGCAGCATTCGTTTATGTGGGATGCTCTCCAAGCTTCATTTCAGTCCTAGGCACTCATAGGGCACTAAACATAGAGTGTGAAAACTGAGTTTCCTTGAGAGCTGCTTGGAAGCCTGATGGTGTGTGAAGTTAGTGAGCCAAATGGAGTTGTTCTCCCACAAGAACCACTCCCCTGATCCTTCTTCAATATGCCCTTCACCAACATGCAGTGTTTCCTTGATTGAATTAGCTCTCACACCAATATTTGCGTCTAGAGCCTTTGCATTGAGGGCTATCTGAAAATGGCTGTGGCGCTAAAGTTGCCTGTGAATGTGGAGTTGGTGGCATGTGAAACCCGCATGTGGAGCATTCGTTTCTGTGGGATGCTCTCCAAGCTTCATTTCAGTCCTAGGCACTCATAGGGCACTAAACATAGAGTGTGAAAACTGAGTTTCCTTGAGAGCTGCTTGGAAGCCTGATGGTGTGTGAAGTTAGTGAGCCAAATGGAGTTGTTCTCCCACAAGAACCACTCGGCTGATCCTTCTTCAATATGCCCTTCACCAACATGCAGTGTTTCCTTGATTGAATTAGCTCTCACACCAATATTTGCGTCTAGAGCCTTTGCATTGAGGGCTATCTGAAAACACCTGTGGCGCTGAAGTTGCCTGTGAATGTGGAGTTGGTGGCATGTGAAACCCGCATGTGGAGCATTCGTTTGTGTGGGATGCTCTCCAAGCTTCATTTCAGTCCTAGGCACTCATAGGGCACTAAACATAGAGTGTGAAAACTGAGTTTCCTTGAGAGCTGCTTGGAAGCCTGATGGTGTGTGAAGTTAGTGAGCCAAATGGAGTTGTTCTCCCACAAGAACCACTCGGCTGATCCTTCTTCAATATGCCCTTCACCAACATGCAGTGTTTCCTTGATTGAATTAGCTCTCACACCAATATTTGCGTCTAGAGCCTTTGCATTGAGGGCTATCTGAAAACACCTGTGGCGCTGAAGTTGCCTGTGAATGTGGAGTTGGTGGCATGTGAAACCCGCATGTTGAGCATTCGTTTGTGTGGGATGTTCTACCAGGTTCATTCCTAGATAATGCACTCAAAGGGCACTAAGCATAGAGTGTGAAAACTGAGTTTCCTTGAGAGCTGCTTGGAAGCCTGATGGTGTGTGAAGTTAGTGAGCCAAATGGAGTTGTTCTCCCACAAGAACCACTCGGCTGATCCTTCTTCAATATGCCCTTCACCAACATACAGTGTTTCCTTGATTGAATTAGCTCTCACACCAATATTTGCGTCTAGAGCCTTTGCATTGAGGGCTATCTGAAAACGGCTGTGGCGCTGAAGTTGCCTGTGAATGTGGAGTTGGTGGCATGTGAAACCCGTATGTGCAGCATTCGTTTATGTGGGATGCTCTCCAAGCTTCATTTCAGTCCTAGGCACTCATAGGGCACTAAACATAGAGTGTGAAAACTGAGTTTCCTTGAGAGCTGCTTGGAAGCCTGATGGTGTGTGAAGTTAGTGAGCCAAATGGAGTTGTTCTCCCACAAGAACCACTCCCCTGATCCTTCTTCAATATGCCCTTCACCAACATGCAGTGTTTCCTTGATTGAATTAGCTCTCACACCAATATTTGCGTCTAGAGCCTTTGCATTGAGGGCTATCTGAAAATGGCTGTGGCGCTAAAGTTGCCTGTGAATGTGGAGTTGGTGGCATGTGAAACCCGCATGTGGAGCATTCGTTTCTGTGGGATGCTCTCCAAGCTTCATTTCAGTCCTAGGCACTCATAGGGCACTAAACATAGAGTGTGAAAACTGAGTTTCCTTGAGAGCTGCTTGGAAGCCTGATGGTGTGTGAAGTTAGTGAGCCAAATGGAGTTGTTCTCCCACAAGAACCACTCGGCTGATCCTTCTTCAATATGCCCTTCACCAACATGCAGTGTTTCCTTGATTGAATTAGCTCTCACACCAATATTTGCGTCTAGAGCCTTTGCATTGAGGGCTATCTGAAAACACCTGTGGCGCTGAAGTTGCCTGTGAATGTGGAGTTGGTGGCATGTGAAACCCGCATGTGGAGCATTCGTTTGTGTGGGATGCTCTCCAAGCTTCATTTCAGTCCTAGGCACTCATAGGGCACTAAGCATAGAGTGTGAAAACTGAGTTTCCTTGAGAGCTGCTTGGAAGCCTGATGGTGTGTGAAGTTAGTGAGCCAAATGGAGTTGTTCTCCCACAAGAACCACTCGGCTGATCCTTCTTCAATATGCCCTTCACCAACATGCAGTGTTTCCTTGATTGAATTAGCTCTCACACCAATATTTGCGTCTAGAGCCTTTGCATTGAGGGCTATCTGAAAACGGCTGTGGCGCTGAAGTTGCCTGTGAATGTGGAGTTGGTGGCATGTGAAACCCGCATGTGCAGCATTCGTTTATGTGGGATGCTCTCCAAGATTCATTTCAGTCCTAGGCACTCATAGGGCACTAAGCATAGAGTGTGAAAACTGAGTTTCCTTGAGAGCTGCTTGGAAGCCTGATGGTGTGTGAAGTTAGTGAGCCAAATGGAGTTGTTCTCCCACAAGAACCACTCGGCTGATCCTTCTTCAATATGCCCTTCACCAACATGCAGTGTTTCCTTGATTGAATTAGCTCTCACACCAATATTTGCGTCTAGAGCCTTTGCATTGAGGGCTATCTGAAAACGGCTGTGGCGCTGAAGTTGCCTGTGAATGTGGAGTTGGTGGCATGTGAAACCCGCATGTGGAGCATTCGTTTGTGTGGGATGCTCACCAAGCTTCATTTCAGTCCTAGGCACTCATAGGGCACTAAGCATAGAGTGTGAAACCTGAGTTTCCTTGAGAGCTGCTTGGAAGCCTGATGGTGTGTGAAGTTAGTGAGCCAAATGGAGTTGTTCTCCCACAAGAACCACTCGGCTGATCCTTCTTCAATATGCCCTTCACCAGCATGAAGTGTTCCTTTGATTGAATTAGCTCTCACACCAATATTTGCGTCTAGAGCCTTTGCATTGAGGGCTATCTGAAAACGGCTGTGGCGCTGAAGTTGCCTGTGAATGTGGAGTTGGTGGCATGTGAAACCCGCATGTGGAGCATTCGTTTGGGTGGGATGCTCTACCAGGTTCATTTCAGTCCTAGGCACTCAAAGGGCACTAAGCATAGAGTGTGAAAACTGAGTTTCCTTGAGAGCTGCTTGGAAGCCTGATGGTGTGTGAAGTTAGTGAGCCAAATGGAGTTGTTCTCCCACAAGAACCACTCGGCTGATCCTTCTTCAATATGCCCTTCACCAACATGCAGTGTTTCCTTGATTGAATTAGCTCTCACACCAATATTTGCGTCTAGAGCCTTTGCATTGAGGGCTATCTGAAAACGGCTGTGGCGCTGAAGTTGCCTGTGAATGTGGAGTTGGTGGCATGTGAAACCCGCATGTGGAACATTCGTTTGTGTGGGATGTTCTACCAGGTTCATTCCTAGATAATGCACTCAAAGGGCACTAAGCATAGAGTTTGAAAACTGAGTTTCCTTGAGAGCTGCTTGGAAGCCTGATGGTGTGTGAAGTTAGTGAGCCAAATGGAGTTGTTCTCCCACAAGAACCACTCGGCTGATCCTTCTTCAATATGCCCTTCACCAACATGCAGTGTTTCCTTGATTGAATTAGCTCTCACACCAATATTTGCGTCTAGAGCCTTTGCATTGAGGGCTATCTGAAAACACCTGTGGCGCTGAAGTTGCCTGTGAATGTGGAGTTGGTGGCATGTGAAACCCGCATGTGGAGCATTCGTTTGTGTGGGATGTTCTACCAGGTTCATTCCTAGATAATGCACTCAAAGGGCACTAAGCATAGAGTGTGAAAACTGAGTTTCCTTGAGAGCTGCTTGGAAGCCTGATGGTGTGTGAAGTTAGTGAGCCAAATGGAGTTGTTCTCCCACAAGAACCACTCGGCTGATCCTTCTTCAATATGCCCTTCACCAACATGCAGTGTTTCCTTGATTGAATTAGCTCTCACACCAATATTTGCGTCTAGAGCCTTTGCATTGAGGGCTATCTGAAAACGGCTGTGGCGCTGAAGTTGCCTGTGAATGTGGAGTTGGTGGCATGTGAAACCCGCATGTGGAGCATTCGTTTGTGTGGGATGCTCTACCAGGTTCATTTCAGTCCTAGGCACTCAAAGGGCACTAAGCATAGAGTGTGAAAACTGAGTTTCCTTGAGAGCTGCTTGGAAGCCTGATGGTGTGTGAAGTTAGTGAGCCAAATGGAGTTGTTCTCCCACAAGAACCACTCGGCTGATCCTTCTTCAATATGCCCTTCACCAACATGCAGTGTTTCCTTGATTGAATTAGCTCTCACACCAATATTTGCGTCTAGAGCCTTTGCATTGAGGGCTATGTGAAAACGGCTGTGGCGCTGAAGTTGCCTGTGAATGTGGAGTTGGTGGCATGTGAAACCCGCATGTGCAGCATTCGTTTCTGTGGGATGCTGACCAAGCTTCATTTCAGTCCTAGGCACTCATAGGGCACTAAGCATAGAATGTGAAAACTGAGTTTCCTTGAGAGCTGCTTGGAAGCCTGATGGTGTGTGAAGTTAGTGAGCCAAATGGAGTTGTTCTCCCACAAGAACCACTCGGCTGATCCTTCTTCAATATGCCCTTCACCAACATGCAGTGTTTCCTTGATTGAATTAGCTCTCACACCAATATTTGCGTCTAGAGCCTTTGCAGTGAGGGCTATCTGAAAATGGCTGTGGCGCTAAAGTTGCCTGTGAATGTGGAGTTGGTGGCATGTGAAACCCGCATGTGGAGCATTCGTTTGTGTGGGATGCTGTCCCAGATTCATTTCAATCCTAGGCACTCAAAGAGCACTAAGCATAGAGTGTGAAACCTGAGTTTCCTTGAGAGCTGCTTGGAAGCCTGATGGTGTGTGAAGTTAGTGAGCCAAATGGAGTTGTTCTCCCACAAGAACCACTCGGCTGATCCTTCTTCAATATGCCCTTCACCAACATGCAGTGTTTCCTTGATTGAATTAGCTCTCACACCAATATTTGCGTCTAGAGCCTTTGCATTGAGGGCTATCTGAAAACGGCTGTGGCGCTGAAGTTGCCTGTGAATGTGGAGTTGGTGGCATGTGAAACCCGCATGTGGAGCATTCGTTTGTGTGGGATGCTCTCCAAGCTTCATTTCAGTCCTAGGCACACAAAAGGCACTAAGCATAGAGTGTGAAAACTGAGTTTCCTTGAGAGCTGCTTGGAAACCTGATGGTGTGTGAAGTTAGAGAGCCAAATGGAGTTGTTCTCCCACAAGAACCACTCGGCTGATCCTTCTTCAATATGCCCTTCACCAACATGCAGTGTTTCCTTGATTGAATTAGCTCTCACACCAATATTTGCGTCTAGAGCCTTTGCATTGAGGGCTATCTGAAAATGGCTGTGGCGCTAAAGTTGCCTGTGAATGTGGAGTTGGTGGCATGTGAAACCCGCATGTGGAGCATTCGTTTGTGTGGGATGCTCTCCAAGCTTCATTTCAGTCCTAGGCACTCATAGGGCACTAAACATAGAGTGTGAAAACTGAGTTTCCTTGAGAGCTGCTTGGAAGCCTGATGGTGTGTGAAGTTAGTGAGCCAAATGGAGTTGTTCTCCCACAAGAACCACTCGGCTGATCCTTCTTCAATATGCCCTTCACCAACATGCAGTGTTTCCTTGATTGAATTAGCTCTCACACCAATATTTGCGTCTAGAGCCTTTGCATTGAGGGCTATCTGAAAACACCTGTGGCGCTGAAGTTGCCTGTGAATGTGGAGTTGGTGGCATGTGAAACCCGCATGTTGAGCATTCGTTTGTGTGGGATGTTCTACCAGGTTCATTCCTAGATAATGCACTCAAAGGGCACTAAGCATAGAGTGTGAAAACTGAGTTTCCTTGAGAGCTGCTTGGAAGCCTGATGGTGTGTGAAGTTAGTGAGCCAAATGGAGTTGTTCTCCCACAAGAACCACTCGGCTGATCCTTCTTCAATATGCCCTTCACCAACATACAGTGTTTCCTTGATTGAATTAGCTCTCACACCAATATTTGCGTCTAGAGCCTTTGCATTGAGGGCTATCTGAAAACGGCTGTGGCGCTGAAGTTGCCTGTGAATGTGGAGTTGGTGGCATGTGAAACCCGTATGTGCAGCATTCGTTTATGTGGGATGCTCTCCAAGCTTCATTTCAGTCCTAGGCACTCATAGGGCACTAAACATAGAGTGTGAAAACTGAGTTTCCTTGAGAGCTGCTTGGAAGCCTGATGGTGTGTGAAGTTAGTGAGCCAAATGGAGTTGTTCTCCCACAAGAACCACTCCCCTGATCCTTCTTCAATATGCCCTTCACCAACATGCAGTGTTTCCTTGATTGAATTAGCTCTCACACCAATATTTGCGTCTAGAGCCTTTGCATTGAGGGCTATCTGAAAATGGCTGTGGCGCTAAAGTTGCCTGTGAATGTGGAGTTGGTGGCATGTGAAACCCGCATGTGGAGCATTCGTTTCTGTGGGATGCTCTCCAAGCTTCATTTCAGTCCTAGGCACTCATAGGGCACTAAACATAGAGTGTGAAAACTGAGTTTCCTTGAGAGCTGCTTGGAAGCCTGATGGTGTGTGAAGTTAGTGAGCCAAATGGAGTTGTTCTCCCACAAGAACCACTCGGCTGATCCTTCTTCAATATGCCCTTCACCAACATGCAGTGTTTCCTTGATTGAATTAGCTCTCACACCAATATTTGCGTCTAGAGCCTTTGCATTGAGGGCTATCTGAAAACACCTGTGGCGCTGAAGTTGCCTGTGAATGTGGAGTTGGTGGCATGTGAAACCCGCATGTTGAGCATTCGTTTGTGTGGGATGTTCTACCAGGTTCATTCCTAGATAATGCACTCAAAGGGCACTAAGCATAGAGTGTGAAAACTGAGTTTCCTTGAGAGCTGCTTGGAAGCCTGATGGTGTGTGAAGTTAGTGAGCCAAATGGAGTTGTTCTCCCACAAGAACCACTCGGCTGATCCTTCTTCAATATGCCCTTCACCAACATACAGTGTTTCCTTGATTGAATTAGCTCTCACACCAATATTTGCGTCTAGAGCCTTTGCATTGAGGGCTATCTGAAAACGGCTGTGGCGCTGAAGTTGCCTGTGAATGTGGAGTTGGTGGCATGTGAAACCCGTATGTGCAGCATTCGTTTATGTGGGATGCTCTCCAAGCTTCATTTCAGTCCTAGGCACTCATAGGGCACTAAACATAGAGTGTGAAAACTGAGTTTCCTTGAGAGCTGCTTGGAAGCCTGATGGTGTGTGAAGTTAGTGAGCCAAATGGAGTTGTTCTCCCACAAGAACCACTCCCCTGATCCTTCTTCAATATGCCCTTCACCAACATGCAGTGTTTCCTTGATTGAATTAGCTCTCACACCAATATTTGCGTCTAGAGCCTTTGCATTGAGGGCTATCTGAAAATGGCTGTGGCGCTAAAGTTGCCTGTGAATGTGGAGTTGGTGGCATGTGAAACCCGCATGTGGAGCATTCGTTTCTGTGGGATGCTCTCCAAGCTTCATTTCAGTCCTAGGCACTCATAGGGCACTAAACATAGAGTGTGAAAACTGAGTTTCCTTGAGAGCTGCTTGGAAGCCTGATGGTGTGTGAAGTTAGTGAGCCAAATGGAGTTGTTCTCCCACAAGAACCACTCGGCTGATCCTTCTTCAATATGCCCTTCACCAACATGCAGTGTTTCCTTGATTGAATTAGCTCTCACACCAATATTTGCGTCTAGAGCCTTTGCATTGAGGGCTATCTGAAAACACCTGTGGCGCTGAAGTTGCCTGTGAATGTGGAGTTGGTGGCATGTGAAACCCGCATGTGGAGCATTCGTTTGTGTGGGATGCTCTCCAAGCTTCATTTCAGTCCTAGGCACTCATAGGGCACTAAGCATAGAGTGTGAAAACTGAGTTTCCTTGAGAGCTGCTTGGAAGCCTGATGGTGTGTGAAGTTAGTGAGCCAAATGGAGTTGTTCTCCCACAAGAACCACTCGGCTGATCCTTCTTCAATATGCCCTTCACCAACATGCAGTGTTTCCTTGATTGAATTAGCTCTCACACCAATATTTGCGTCTAGAGCCTTTGCATTGAGGGCTATCTGAAAACGGCTGTGGCGCTGAAGTTGCCTGTGAATGTGGAGTTGGTGGCATGTGAAACCCGCATGTGCAGCATTCGTTTATGTGGGATGCTCTCCAAGATTCATTTCAGTCCTAGGCACTCATAGGGCACTAAGCATAGAGTGTGAAAACTGAGTTTCCTTGAGAGCTGCTTGGAAGCCTGATGGTGTGTGAAGTTAGTGAGCCAAATGGAGTTGTTCTCCCACAAGAACCACTCGGCTGATCCTTCTTCAATATGCCCTTCACCAACATGCAGTGTTTCCTTGATTGAATTAGCTCTCACACCAATATTTGCGTCTAGAGCCTTTGCATTGAGGGCTATCTGAAAACGGCTGTGGCGCTGAAGTTGCCTGTGAATGTGGAGTTGGTGGCATGTGAAACCCGCATGTGGAGCATTCGTTTGTGTGGGATGCTCACCAAGCTTCATTTCAGTCCTAGGCACTCATAGGGCACTAAGCATAGAGTGTGAAACCTGAGTTTCCTTGAGAGCTGCTTGGAAGCCTGATGGTGTGTGAAGTTAGTGAGCCAAATGGAGTTGTTCTCCCACAAGAACCACTCGGCTGATCCTTCTTCAATATGCCCTTCACCAGCATGAAGTGTTCCTTTGATTGAATTAGCTCTCACACCAATATTTGCGTCTAGAGCCTTTGCATTGAGGGCTATCTGAAAACGGCTGTGGCGCTGAAGTTGCCTGTGAATGTGGAGTTGGTGGCATGTGAAACCCGCATGTGGAGCATTCGTTTGGGTGGGATGCTCTACCAGGTTCATTTCAGTCCTAGGCACTCAAAGGGCACTAAGCATAGAGTGTGAAAACTGAGTTTCCTTGAGAGCTGCTTGGAAGCCTGATGGTGTGTGAAGTTAGTGAGCCAAATGGAGTTGTTCTCCCACAAGAACCACTCGGCTGATCCTTCTTCAATATGCCCTTCACCAACATGCAGTGTTTCCTTGATTGAATTAGCTCTCACACCAATATTTGCGTCTAGAGCCTTTGCATTGAGGGCTATCTGAAAACGGCTGTGGCGCTGAAGTTGCCTGTGAATGTGGAGTTGGTGGCATGTGAAACCCGCATGTGGAACATTCGTTTGTGTGGGATGTTCTACCAGGTTCATTCCTAGATAATGCACTCAAAGGGCACTAAGCATAGAGTTTGAAAACTGAGTTTCCTTGAGAGCTGCTTGGAAGCCTGATGGTGTGTGAAGTTAGTGAGCCAAATGGAGTTGTTCTCCCACAAGAACCACTCGGCTGATCCTTCTTCAATATGCCCTTCACCAACATGCAGTGTTTCCTTGATTGAATTAGCTCTCACACCAATATTTGCGTCTAGAGCCTTTGCATTGAGGGCTATCTGAAAACACCTGTGGCGCTGAAGTTGCCTGTGAATGTGGAGTTGGTGGCATGTGAAACCCGCATGTGGAGCATTCGTTTGTGTGGGATGTTCTACCAGGTTCATTCCTAGATAATGCACTCAAAGGGCACTAAGCATAGAGTGTGAAAACTGAGTTTCCTTGAGAGCTGCTTGGAAGCCTGATGGTGTGTGAAGTTAGTGAGCCAAATGGAGTTGTTCTCCCACAAGAACCACTCGGCTGATCCTTCTTCAATATGCCCTTCACCAACATGCAGTGTTTCCTTGATTGAATTAGCTCTCACACCAATATTTGCGTCTAGAGCCTTTGCATTGAGGGCTATCTGAAAACGGCTGTGGCGCTGAAGTTGCCTGTGAATGTGGAGTTGGTGGCATGTGAAACCCGCATGTGGAGCATTCGTTTGTGTGGGATGCTCTACCAGGTTCATTTCAGTCCTAGGCACTCAAAGGGCACTAAGCATAGAGTGTGAAAACTGAGTTTCCTTGAGAGCTGCTTGGAAGCCTGATGGTGTGTGAAGTTAGTGAGCCAAATGGAGTTGTTCTCCCACAAGAACCACTCGGCTGATCCTTCTTCAATATGCCCTTCACCAACATGCAGTGTTTCCTTGATTGAATTAGCTCTCACACCAATATTTGCGTCTAGAGCCTTTGCATTGAGGGCTATGTGAAAACGGCTGTGGCGCTGAAGTTGCCTGTGAATGTGGAGTTGGTGGCATGTGAAACCCGCATGTGCAGCATTCGTTTCTGTGGGATGCTGACCAAGCTTCATTTCAGTCCTAGGCACTCATAGGGCACTAAGCATAGAATGTGAAAACTGAGTTTCCTTGAGAGCTGCTTGGAAGCCTGATGGTGTGTGAAGTTAGTGAGCCAAATGGAGTTGTTCTCCCACAAGAACCACTCGGCTGATCCTTCTTCAATATGCCCTTCACCAGCATGCAGTGTTTCCTTGATTGAATTAGCTCTCACACCAATATTTGCGTCTAGAGCCTTTGCATTGAGGGCTATCTGAAAACGGCTGTGGCGCTGAAGTTGCCTGTGAATGTGGAGTTGGTGGCATGTGAAACCCGCATGTGGAGCATTCGTTTGTGTGGGATGCTGACCAAGCTTCATTTCAGTCCTAGGCACACAAAAGGCACTAAGCATAGAGTGTGAAAACTGAGTTTCCTTGAGAGCTGCTTGGAAACCTGATGGTGTGTGAAGTTAGAGAGCCAAATGGAGTTGTTCTCCCACAAGAACCACTCGGCTGATCCTTCTTCAATATGCCCTTCACCAACATGCAGTGTTTCCTTGATTGAATTAGCTCTCACACCAATATTTGCGTCTAGAGCCTTTGCATTGAGGGCTATCTGAAAACGGCTGTGGCGCTAAAGTTGCCTGTGAATGTGGAGTTGGTGGCATGTGAAACCCGCATGTGGAGCATTCGTTTCTGTGGGATGCTGTCCCAGATTCATTTCAGTCCTAGGCACTCAAAGGGCACTAAGCATAGAGTGTGAAAACTGAGTTTCCTTGAGAGCTGCTTGGAAGCCTGATGGTGTGTGAAGTTAGTGAGCCAAATGGAGTTGTTCTCCCACAAGAACCACTCGGCTGATCCTTCTTCAATATGCCCTTCACCAGCATGCAGCGTTTCCTTGATTGAATTAGCTCTCACACCAATATTTGCGTCTAGAGCCTTTGCATTGAGGGCTATCTGAAAACGGCTGTGGCGCTGAAGTTGCCTGTGAATGTGGAGTTGGTGGCATGTGAAACCCGCATGTGGAGCATTCGTTTGTGTGGGATGCTCACCAAGCTTCATTTCAGTCCTAGGCACTCATAGGGCACTAAACATAGAGTGTGAAACCTGAGTTTCCTTGAGAGCTGCTTGGAAGCCTGATGGTGTGTGAAGTTAGTGAGCCAAATGGAGTTGTTCTCCCACAAGAACCACTCGGCTGATCCTTCTTCAATATGCCCTTCACCAACATGAAGTGTTTCTTTGATTGAATTAGCTCTCACACCAATATTTGCGTCTAGAGCCTTTGCATTGAGGGCTATCTGAAAACGGCTGTGGCGCTGAAGTTGCCTGTGAATGTGGAGTTGGTGGCATGTGAAACCCGCATGTGGAGCATTCGTTTGTGTGGGATGCTCTACCAGGTTCATTTCAGTCTTAGGCACTCAAAGGTCACTAAGCATAGAGTGTGAAACCTGAGTTTCCTTGAGAGCTGCTTGGAAGCCTGATGGTGTGTGAAGTTAGTGAGCCAAATGGAGTTGTTCTCCCACAAGAACCACTCGGCTGATCCTTCTTCAATATGCCCTTCACCAACATGCAGTGTTTCCTTGATTGAATTAGCTCTCACACCAATATTTGCGTCTAGAGCCTTTGCATTGAGGGCTATCTGAAAACGGCTGTGGCGCTGAAGTTGCCTGTGAATGTGGAGTTGGTGGCATGTGAAACCCGCATGTGGAGCATTCGTTTGTGTGGGATGCTCACCAAGCTTCATTTCAGTCCTAGGCACTCAAAGGGCACTAAGCATAGAGTGTGAAACTTGAGTTTCCTTGAAAGCTGCTTGGAAGCCTGATGGTGTGTGAAGTTAGTGAGCCAAATGGAGTTGTTCTCCCACAAGAACCACTCGGCTGATCCTTCTTCAATATGCCCTTCACCAACATGCAGTGTTTCCTTGATTGAATTAGCTCTCACACAAATATTTGCGTCTAGAGCCTTTGCATTGAGGGCTATCTGAAAACGGCTGTGGCGCTGAAGTTGCCTGTGAATGTGGAGTTGGTGGCATGTGAAACCCGCATGTGGAGCATTCGTTTGTGTGGGATGTTCTACCAGGTTCATTCCTAGATAATGCACTCAAAGGGCACTAAGCATAGAGTTTGAAAACTGAGTTTCCTTGAGAGCTGCTTGGAAGCCTGATGGTGTGTGAAGTTAGTGAGCCAAATGGAGTTGTTCTCCCACAAGAACCACTCGGCTGATCCTTCTTCAATATGCCCTTCACCAACATGCAGTGTTTCCTTGATTGAATTAGCTCTCACACCAATATTTGCGTCTAGAGCCTTTGCATTGAGGGCTATCTGAAAACGGCTGTGGCGCTGAAGTTGCCTGTGAATGTGGAGTTGGTGGCATGTGAAACCCGCATGTGGAGCATTCGTTTCTGTGGGATGCTCACCAAGCTTCATTTCAGTCCTAGGCACACAAAAGGCACTAAGCATAGAGTGTGAAAACTGAGTTTCCTTGAGAGCTGCTTGGAAGCCTGATGGTGTGTGAAGTTAGTGAGCCAAATGGAGTTGTTCTCCCACAAGAACCACTCGGCTGATCCTTCTTCAATATGCCCTTCACCAACATGCAGTGTTTCCTTGATTGAATTAACTCTCACACCAATATTTGCGTCTAGAGCCTTTGCATTGAGGGCTATCTGAAAACGGCTGTGGCGCTGAAGTTGCCTGTGAATGTGGAGTTGGTGGCATGTGAAACCCGCATGTGGAGCATTCGTTTGTTTGGGATGCTCACCAAGCTTCATTTCAGTCCTAGGCACACAAAGGTCACTAAGCATAGAGTGTGAAACCTGAGTTTCCTTGAGAGCTGCTTGGAAGCCTGATGGTGTGTGAAGTTAGTGAGCCAAATGGAGTTGTTTTCCCACAAGAACCACTCGGCTGATCCTTCTTCAATATGCCCTTCACCAACATGCAGTGTTCCTTTGATTGAATTAGCTCTCACACCAATATTTGCGTCTAGAGCCTTTGCATTGAGGACTATCTGAAAACGGCTGTGGCGCTGAAGTTGCCTGTGAATGTGGAGTTGGTGGCATGTGAAACCCGCATGTGGAGCATTCGTTTGTGTGGGATGCTCTACCAGGTTCATTCCTACATAATGCTCTCAAAGGGCACTAAGCATAGAGTGTGAAAACTGAGTTTCCTTGAGAGCTGCTTGGAAGCCTGATGGTGTGTGAAGTTAGTGAGCCAAATGGAGTTGTTCTCCCACAAGAACCACTCGGCTGATCCTTCTTCAATATGCCCTTCACCAACATGCAGTGTTTCCTTGATTGAATTAGCTCTCACACCAATATTTGCGTCTAGAGCCTTTGCATTGAGGGCTATCTGAAAACGGCTGTGGCGCTGAAGTTGCCTGTGAATGTGGAGTTGGTGGCATGTGAAACCCGCATGTGGAGCATTCGTTTGTGTGGTATGCTCACCAAGCTTCATTTCAGTCCTAGGCACTCAAAGGGCACTAAGCATAGAGTGTGAAAACTGAGTTTCCTTGAGAGCTGCTTGGAAGCCTGATGGTGTGTGAAGTTAGTGAGCCAAATGGAGTTGTTCTCCCACAAGAACCACTCGGCTGATCCTTCTTCAATATGCCCTTCACCAACATGCAGTGTTTCCTTGATTGAATTAGCTCTCACACCAATATTTGCGTCTAGAGCCTTTGCATTGAGGGCTATCTGAAAACGGCTGTGGCGCTGAAGTTGCATGTGAATGTGGAGTTGGTGGCATGTGAAACCCGCATGTGGAGCATTCGTTTGTGTGGGATGCTCTACCAGGTTCATTCCTACATAATGCTCTCAAAGGGCACTAAGCATAGAGTGTGAAAACTGAGTTTCCTTGAGAGCTGCTTGGAAGCCTGATGGTGTGTGAAGTTAGTGAGCCAAATGGAGTTGTTCTCCCACAAGAACCACTCGGCTGATCCTTCTTCAATATGCCCTTCACCAACATGCAGTGTTTCCTTGATTGAATTAGCTCTCACACCAATATTTGCGTCTAGAGGCTTTGCATTGAGGGCTATCTGAAAACGGCTGTGGCGCTGAAGTTGCCTGTGAATGTGGAGTTGGTGGCATGTGAAACCCGCATGTGGAGCATTCGTTTGTGTGGGATGCTCTACCAGGTTCATTCCTACATAATGCTCTCAAAGGGCACTAAGCATAGAGTGTGAAAACTGAGTTTTCTTGAGAGCTGCTTGGAAGCCTGATGGTGTGTGAAGTTAGTGAGCCAAATGGAGTTGTTCTCCCACAAGAACCACTCGGCTGATCCTTCTTCAATATGCCCTTCACCAACATGCAGTGTTTCCTTGATTGAATTAGCTCTCACACCAATATTTGCGTCTAGAGCCTTTGCATTGAGGGCTATCTGAAAACGGCTGTGGCGCTGAAGTTGCCTGTGAATGTGGAGTTGGTGGCATGTGAAACCCGCATGTGGAGCATTCGTTTGTGTGGGATGCTCACCAAGCTTCATTTCAGTCCTAGGCACTCAAAGGGCACTAAGCATAGAGTGTGAAAACTGAGTTTCCTTGAGAGCTGCTTGGAAGCCTGATGGTGTGTGAAGTTAGTGAGCCAAATGGAGTTGTTCTCCCACAAGAACCACTCGGCTGATCCTTCTTCAATATGCCCTTCACCAACATGCAGTGTTTCCTTGATTGAATTAGCTCTCACACCAATATTTGCGTCTAGAGCCTTTGCATTGAGGGCTATCTGAAAACGGCTGTGGCGCTGAAGTTGCCTGTGAATGTGGAGTTGGTGGCATGTGAAACCCGCATGTGGAGCATTCGTTTGTGTGGGATGCTCACCAAGCTTCATTTCAGTCCTAGGCACTCAAAGGGCACTAAGCATAGAGTGTGAAAACTGAGTTTCCTTGAGAGCTGCTTGGAAGCCTGATGGTGTGTGAAGTTAGTGAGCCAAATGGAGTTGTTCTCCCACAAGAACCACTCGGCTGATCCTTCTTCAATATGCCCTTCACCAACATGCAGTGTTTCCTTGATTGAATTAGCTCTCACACCAATATTTGCGTCTAGAGCCTTTGCATTGAGGGCTATCTGAAAACGGCTGTGGCGCTGAAGTTGCCTGTGAATGTGGAGTTGGTGGCATGTGAAACCCGCATGTGGAGCATTCGTTTGTGTGGGATGCTCTACCAGGTTCATTCCTACATAATGCTCTCAAAGGGCACTAAGCATAGAGTGTGAAAACTGACTTTCCTTGAGAGCTGCTTGGAAGCCTGATGGTGTGTGAAGTTAGTGAGCCAAATGGAGTTGTTCTCCCACAAGAACCACTCGGCTGATCCTTCTTCAATATGCCCTTCACCAACATGCAGTGTTTCCTTGATTGAATTAGCTCTCACACCAATATTTGCGTCTAGAGGCTTTGCATTGAGGGCTATCTGAAAACGGCTGTGGCGCTGAAGTTGCCTGTGAATGTGGAGTTGGTGGCATGTGAAACCCGCATGTGGAGCATTCGTTTGTGTGGGATGCTCTACCAGGTTCATTCCTACATAATGCTCTCAAAGGGCACTAAGCATAGAGTGTGAAAACTGAGTTTTCTTGAGAGCTGCTTGGAAGCCTGATGGTGTGTGAAGTTAGTGAGCCAAATGGAGTTGTTCTCCCACAAGAACCACTCGGCTGATCCTTCTTCAATATGCCCTTCACCAACATGCAGTGTTTCCTTGATTGAATTAGCTCTCACACCAATATTTGCGTCTAGAGCCTTTGCATTGAGGGCTATCTGAAAACGGCTGTGGCGCTGAAGTTGCCTGTGAATGTGGAGTTGGTGGCATGTGAAACCCGCATGTGGAACATTCGTTTGTGTGGGATGTTCTACCAGGTTCATTCCTAGATAATGCACTCAAAGGGCACTAAGCATAGAGTTTGAAAACTGAGTTTCCTTGAGAGCTGCTTGGAAGCCTGATGGTGTGTGAAGTTAGTGAGCCAAATGGAGTTGTTCTCCCACAAGAACCACTCGGCTGATCCTTCTTCAATATGCCCTTCACCAACATGCAGTGTTTCCTTGATTGAATTAGCTCTCACACCAATATTTGCGTCTAGAGCCTTTGCATTGAGGGCTATCTGAAAACGGCTGTGGCGCTGAAGTTGCCTGTGAATGTGGAGTTGGTGGCATGTGAAACCCGCATGTGGAGCATTCGTTTCTGTGGGATGCTCACCAAGCTTCATTTCAGTCCTAGGCACACAAAAGGCACTAAGCATAGAGTGTGAAAACTGAGTTTCCTTGAGAGCTGCTTGGAAGCCTGATGGTGTGTGAAGTTAGTGAGCCAAATGGAGTTGTTCTCCCACAAGAACCACTCGGCTGATCCTTCTTCAATATGCCCTTCACCAACATGCAGTGTTTCCTTGATTGAATTAGCTCTCACACCAATATTTGCGTCTAGAGCCTTTGCATTGAGGGCTATCTGAAAACGGCTGTGGCGCTGAAGTTGCCTGTGAATGTGGAGTTGGTGGCATGTGAAACCCGCATGTGGAGCATTCGTTTGTTTGGGATGCTCACCAAGCTTCATTTCAGTCCTAGGCACACAAAGGTCACTAAGCATAGAGTGTGAAACCTGAGTTTCCTTGAGAGCTGCTTGGAAGCCTGATGGTGTGTGAAGTTAGTGAGCCAAATGGAGTTGTTTTCCCACAAGAACCACTCGGCTGATCCTTCTTCAATATGCCCTTCACCAACATGAAGTGTTCCTTTGATTGAATTAGCTCTCACACCAATATTTGCGTCTAGAGCCTTTGCATTGAGGACTATCTGAAAACGGCTGTGGCGCTGAAGTTGCCTGTGAATGTGGAGTTGGTGGCATGTGAAACCCGCATGTGGAGCATTCGTTTGTGTGGGATGCTCTACCAGGTTCATTCCTACATAATGCTCTCAAAGGGCACTAAGCATAGAGTGTGAAAACTGAGTTTCCTTGAGAGCTGCTTGGAAGCCTGATGGTGTGTGAAGTTAGTGAGCCAAATGGAGTTGTTCTCCCACAAGAACCACTCGGCTGATCCTTCTTCAATATGCCCTTCACCAACATGCAGTGTTTCCTTGATTGAATTAGCTCTCACACCAATATTTGCGTCTAGAGCCTTTGCATTGAGGGCTATCTGAAAATGGCTGTGGCGCTAAAGTTGCCTGTGAATGTGGAGTTGGTGGCATGTGAAACCCGCATGTGGAGCATTCGTTTGTGTGGGATGCTCTACCAGATTCATTTCAATCCTAGGCACTCAAAGGGCACTAAGCATAGAGTGTGAAAACTGAGTTTCCTTGAGAGCTGCTTGGAAGCCTGATGGTGTGTGAAGTTAGTGAGCCAAATGGAGTTGTTCTCCCACAAGAACCACTCGGCTGATCCTTCTTCAATATGCCCTTCACCAACATGCAGTGTTTCCTTGATTGAATTAGCTCTCACACCAATATTTGCGTCTAGAGCCTTTGCATTGAGGGCTATCTGAAAACGGCTGTGGCGCTGAAGTTGCCTGTGAATGTGGAGTTGGTGGCATGTGAAACCCGCATGTGGAGCATTCGTTTGTGTGGTATGCTCACCAAGCTTCATTTCAGTCCTACGCACTCAAAGGGCACTAAGCATAGAGTGTGAAAACTGAGTTTCCTTGAGAGCTGCTTGGAAGCCTGATGGTGTGTGAAGTTAGTGAGCCAAATGGAGTTGTTCTCCCACAAGAACCACTCGGCTGATCCTTCTTCAATATGCCCTTCACCAACATGCAGTGTTTCCTTGATTGAATTAGCTCTCACACCAATATTTGCGTCTAGAGCCTTTGCATTGAGGGCTATCTGAAAACGGCTGTGGCGCTGAAGTTGCATGTGAATGTGGAGTTGGTGGCATGTGAAACCCGCATGTGGAGCATTCGTTTGTGTGGGATGCTCTACCAGGTTCATTCCTACATAATGCTCTCAAAGGGCACTAAGCATAGAGTTTGAAAACTGAGTTTCCTTGAGAGCTGCTTGGAAGCCTGATGGTGTGTGAAGTTAGTGAGCCAAATGGAGTTGTTCTCCCACAAGAACCACTCGGCTGATCCTTCTTCAATATGCCCTTCACCAACATGCAGTGTTTCCTTGATTGAATTAGCTCTCACACCAATATTTGCGTCTAGAGCCTTTGCATTGAGGGCTATCTGAAAACGGCTGTGGCGCTGAAGTTGCCTGTGAATGTGGAGTTGGTGGCATGTGAAACCCGCATGTGGAGCATTCGTTTGTGTGGGATGCTCTACCAGGTTCATTCCTACATAATGCTCTCAAAGGGCACTAAGCATAGAGTGTGAAAACTGAGTTTTCTTGAGAGCTGCTTGGAAGCCTGATGGTGTGTGAAGTTAGTGAGCCAAATGGAGTTGTTCTCCCACAAGAACCACTCGGCTGATCCTTCTTCAATATGCCCTTCACCAACATGCAGTGTTTCCTTGATTGAATTAGCTCTCACACCAATATTTGCGTCTAGAGCCTTTGCATTGAGGGCTATCTGAAAACGGCTGTGGCGCTGAAGTTGCCTGTGAATGTGGAGTTGGTGGCATGTGAAACCCGCATGTGGAGCATTCGTTTGTGTGGGATGTTCTACCAGGTTCATTTCAGTCCTAGGCACTCAAAGGTCACTAAGCATAGAGTGTGAAAACTGAGTTTCCTTGAGAGCTGCTTGGAAGCCTGATGGTGTGTGAAGTTAGTGAGCCAAATGGAGTTGTTCTCCCACAAGAACCACTCGGCTGATCCTTCTTCAATATGCCCTTCACCAACATGCAGTGTTTCCTTGATTGAATTAGCTCTCACACCAATATTTGTGTCTAGAGCCTTTGCATTGAGGGCTATCTGAAAACGGCTGTGGCGCTGAAGTTGCCTGTGAATGTGGAGTTGGTGGCATGTAAAACCCGCATGTGGAGCATTCGTTTGTGTGGGATGCTGACCAAGCTTCATTTCAGTCCTAGGCACTCAAAGGGCACTAAGCATAGAGTGTGAAACCTGAGTTTCCTTGAGAGCTGCTTGGAAGCCTGATGGTGTGTGAAGTTAGTGAGCCAAATGGAGTTGTTCTCCCACAAGAACCACTCGGCTGATCCTTCTTTAATATGCCCTTCAGCAACATGCAGTGTTTCCTTGATTGAATTAGCTCTCACACCAATATTTGCGTCTAGAGCCTTTGCATTGAGGGCTATCTGAAAACGGCTGTGGCGCTGAAGTTGCCTGTGAATGTGGAGTTGGTGGCATGTGAAACCCGCATGTGGAGCATTCGTTTGTGTGGGATGCTCTACTAGATTCATTCCTAGATAATGCACTCAAAGGGCACTAAGCATAGAGTGTGAAAACCGAGTTTCCTTGAGAGCTGCTTGGAAGCCTGATGGTGTGTGAAGTTAGTGAGCCAAATGGAGTTGTTCTCCCACAAGAACCACTCGGCTGATCCTTCTTCAATATGCCCTTCACCAACATGCAGTGTTTCCTTGATTGAATTAGCTCTCACACCAATATTTGCGTCTAGAGCCTTTGCATTGAGGGCTATCTGAAAACGGCTGTGGCGCTGAAGTTGCCTGTGAATGTGGAGTTGGTGGCATGTGAAACCCGCATGTGGAGCATTCGTTTGTGTGGGATGCTCTACCAGGTTCATTCCTACATAATGCTCTCAAAGGGCACTAAGCATAGAGTGTGAAAACTGAGTTTCCTTGAGAGCTGCTTGGAAGCCTGATGGTGTGTGAAGTTAGTGAGCCAAATGGAGTTGTTCTCCCACAAGAACCACTCGGCTGATCCTTCTTCAATATGCCCTTCACCAACATGCAGTGTTTCCTTGATTGAATTAGCTCTCACACCAATATTTGCGTCTAGAGCCTTTGCATTGAGGGCTATCTGAAAATGGCTGTGGCGCTGAAATTGCCTGTGAATGTGGAGTTGGTGGCATGTGAAACCCGCATGTGGAGCATTCGTTTGTGTGGGATGCTCACCAAGCTTCATTTCAGTCCTAGGCACTCAAAGGGCACTAAGCATAGAGTGTGAAAACTGAGTTTCCTTGACAGCTGCTTGGAAGCCTGATGGTGTGTGAAGTTAGTGAGCCAAATGGAGTTGTTCTCCCACAAGAACCACTCGGCTGATCCTTCTTCAATATGCCCTTCACCAACATGCAGTGTTTCCTTGATTGAATTAGCTCTCACACCAATATTTGCGTCTAGAGCCTTTGCATTGAGGGCTATCTGAAAACGGCTGTGGCGCTGAAGTTGCCTGTGAATGTGGAGTTGGTGGCATGTGAAACCCGCATGTGGAGCATTCATTTGTGTGGGATGCTCACCAAGCTTCATTTCAGTCCTAGGCACTCAAAGGGCACTAAGCATAGAGTGTGAAAACTGAGTTTCCTTGAGAGCTGCTTGGAAGCCTGATGGTGTGTGAAGTTATTGAGCCAAATGGAGTTGTTCTCCCACAAGAACCACTTGACTGATCCTTCTTCAATATGCCCTTCACCAACATGCAGTGTTTCCTTGATTGAATTAGCTCTCACACCAATATTTGCGTCTAGAGCCTTTGCATTGAGGGCTATCTGAAAACGGCTGTGGCGCTGAAGTTGCCTGTGAATGTGGAGTTGGTGGCATGTGAAACCCGCATGTGGAGCATTCGTTTGTGTGGGATGCTCTACCAGGTTCATTTCAGTCCTAGGCACTCAAAGGGCACTAAGCATAGAGTGTGAAAACTGAGTTTCCTTGAGAGCTGCTTGGAAGCCTGATGGTGTGTGAAGTTAGGGAGCCAAATGGAGTTGTTCTCCCACAAGAACCACTCGGCTGATCCTTCTTCAATATGCCCTTCACCAACATGCAGTGTTTCCTTGATTGAATTAGCTCTCACACCAATATTTGTGTCTAGAGCCTTTGCATTGAGGGCTATCTGAAAACGGCTGTGGCACTGAAGTTGCCTGTCAATGTGGAGTTGGTGGCATGTGAAACCCGCATGTGGAGCATTCGTTTGTGTGGGATTCTCTACCAGGTTCATTTCAGTCCTAGGCACTCAAAGGTCACTAAGCATAGAGTGTGAAAACTGAGTTTCCTTGAGAGCTGCTTGGAAGCCTGATGGTGTGTGAAGTTAGTGAACCAAATGGAGTTGTTCTCCCACAAGAACCACTCGGCTGATCCTTCTTCAATATGCCCTTCACCAACATGCAGTGTTTCCTTGATTGAGTTAGCTCTCACACCAATATTTGCGTCTAGAGCCTTTGCATTGAGGGCTATCTGAAAACGGCTGTGGCGCTGAAGTTGCCTGTGAATGTGGAGTTGGTGGCATGTAAAACCCGCATGTGGAGCATTCGTTTGTGTGGGATGCTGACCAAGCTTCATTTCAGTCCTAGGCACTCAAAGGGCACTAAGCATAGAGTGTGAAACCTGAGTTTCCTTGAGAGCTGCTTGGAAGCCTGATGGTGTGTGAAGTTAGTGAGCCAAATGGAGTTGTTCTCCCACAAGAACCACTCGGCTGATCCTTCTTCAATATGCCCTTCACCAACATGCAGTGTTTCCTTGATTGAATTAGCTCTCACACCAATATTTGCGTCTAGAGCCTTTGCATTGAGGGCTATCTGAAAACGGCTGGGGCGCTGAAGTTGCCTGTGAATGTGGAGTTGGTGGCATGTGAAACCCGCATGTGGAGCATTCGTTTGTGTGGGATGCTCTATTAGATTCATTCCTAGAAAATGCACTCAAAGGGCACTAAGCATAGAGTGTGAAAACCGAGTTTCCTTGAGAGCTGCTTGGAAGCCTGATGGTGTGTGAAGTTAGTGAGCCAAATGGAGTTGTTCTCCCACAAGAACCACTCGGCTGATCCTTCTTCAATATGCCCTTCACCAACATGCAGTGTTTCCTTGATTGAATTAGCTCTCACACCAATATTTGCGTCTAGAGCCTTTGCATTGAGGGCTATCTGAAAACGGCTGTGGCGCTGAAGTTGCCTGTGAATGTGGAGTTGGTGGCATGTGAAACCCGCATGTGGAGCATTCGTTTGTGTGGGATGCTCTACCAGGTTCATTCCTACATAATGCTCTCAAAGGGCACTAAGCATAGAGTGTGAAAACTGAGTTTCCTTGAGAGCTGCTTGGAAGCCTGATGGTGTGTGAAGTTAGTGAGCCAAATGGAGTTGTTCTCCCACAAGAACCACTCGGCTGATCCTTCTTCAATATGCCCTTCACCAACATGCAGTGTTTCCTTGATTGAATTAGCTCTCACACCAATATTTGCGTCTAGAGCCTTTGCATTGAGGGCTATCTGAAAATGGCTGTGGCGCTGAAATTGCCTGTGAATGTGGAGTTGGTGGCATGTGAAACCCGCATGTGGAGCATTCGTTTGTGTGGGATGCTCACCAAGCTTCATTTCAGTCCTAGGCACTCAAAGGGCACTAAGCATAGAGTGTGAAAACTGAGTTTCCTTGACAGCTGCTTGGAAGCCTGATGGTGTGTGAATTTAGTGAGCCAAATGGAGTTGTTCTCCCACAAGAACCACTCGGCTGATCCTTCTTCAATATGCCCTTCAGCAACATGCAGTGTTTCCTTGATTGAATTAGCTCTCACACCAATATTTGCGTCTAGAGCCTTTGCATTGAGGGCTATCTGAAAACGGCTGTGGCGCTGAAGTTGCCTGTGAATGTGGAGTTGGTGGCATGTGAAACCCGCATGTGGAGCATTCATTTGTGTGGGATGCTCACCAAGCTTCATTTCAGTCCTAGGCACTCAAAGGGCACTAAGCATAGAGTGTGAAAACTGAGTTTCCTTGAGAGCTGCTTGGAAGCCTGATGGTGTGTGAAGTTAGTGAGCCAAATGGAGTTGTTCTCCCACAAGAACCACTTGACTGATCCTTCTTCAATATGCCCTTCACCAACATGCAGTGTTTCCTTGATTGAATTAGCTCTCACACCAATATTTGCGTCTAGAGCCTTTGCATTGAGGGCTATCTGAAAACGGCTGTGGCGCTGAAGTTGCCTGTGAATGTGGAGTTGGTGGCATGTGAAACCCGCATGTGGAGCATTCGTTTGTGTGGGATGCTCTACCAGGTTCATTTCAGTCCTAGGCACTCAAAGGGCACTAAGCATAGAGTGTGAAAACTGAGTTTCCTTGAGAGCTGCTTGGAAGCCTGATGGTGTGTGAAGTTAGGGAGCCAAATGGAGTTGTTCTCCCACAAGAACCACTCGGCTGATCCTTCTTCAATATGCCCTTCACCAACATGCAGTGTTTCCTTGATTGAATTAGCTCTCACACCAATATTTGTGTCTAGAGCCTTTGCATTGAGGGCTATCTGAAAACGGCTGTGGCACTGAAGTTGCCTGTCAATGTGGAGTTGGTGGCATGTGAAACCCGCATGTGGAGCATTCGTTTGTGTGGGATTCTCTACCAGGTTCATTTCAGTCCTAGGCACTCAAAGGTCACTAAGCATAGAGTGTGAAAACTGAGTTTCCTTGAGAGCTGCTTGGAAGCCTGATGGTGTGTGAAGTTAGTGAGCCAAATGGAGTTGTTCTCCCACAAGAACCACTCGGCTGATCCTTCTTCAATATGCCCTTCACCAACATGCAGTGTTTCCTTGATTGAATTAGCTCTCACACCAATATTTGTGTCTAGAGCCTTTGCATTGAGGGCTATCTGAAAACGGCTGTGGTGCTGAAGTTGCCTGTGAATGTGGAGTTGGTGGCATGTAAAACCCGCATGTGGAGCATTCGTTTGTGTGGGATGCTCTACCAGGTTCATTTCAGTCCTAGGCACTCAAAGGGCACTAAGCATAGAGTGTGAAACCTGAGTTTCCTTGAGAGCTGCTTGGAAGCCTGATGGTGTGTGAAGTTAGTGAGCCAAATGGAGTTGTTCTCCCACAAGAACCACTCGGCTGATCCTTCTTCAATATGCCCTTCACCAACATGCAGTGTTTCCTTGATTGAATTAGCTCTCACACCAATATTTGCGTCTAGAGCCTTTGCATTGAGGGCTATCTGAAAACGGCTGGGGCGCTGAGGTTGCCTGTGAATGTGGAGTTGGTGGCATGTGAAACCCGCATGTGGAGCATTCGTTTGTGTGGGATGCTCTACTAGATTCATTCCTAGATAATGCACTCAAAGGGCACTAAGCATAGAGTGTGAAAACCGAGTTTCCTTGAGAGCTGCTTGGAAGCCTGATGGTGTGTGAAGTTAGTGAGCCAAATGGAGTTGTTCTCCCACAAGAACCACTCGGCTGATCCTTCTTCAATATGCCCTTCACCAACATGCAGTGTTTCCTTGATTGAATTAGCTCTCACACCAATATTTGCGTCTAGAGCCTTTGCATTGAGGGCTATCTGAAAACGGCTGTGGCGCTGAAGTTGCCTGTCAATGTGGAGTTGGTGCCATGTGAAACCCGCATGTGGAGCATTCGTTTGTGTGGGATGCTCTACCAGGTTCATTCCTACATAATGCTCTCAAAGGGCACTAAGCATAGAGTGTGAAAACTGAGTTTCCTTGAGAGCTGCTTGGAAGCCTGATGGTGTGTGAAGTTAGTGAGCCAAATGGAGTTGTTCTCCCACAAGAACCACTCGGCTGATCCTTCTTCAATATGCCCTTCACCAACATGCAGTGTTTCCTTGATTGAATTAGCTCTCACACCAATATTTGCGTCTAGAGCCTTTGAATTGAGGGCTATCTGAAAATGGCTGTGGCGCTGAAATTGCCTGTGAATGTGGAGTTGGTGGCATGTGAAACCCGCATGTGGAGCATTCGTTTGTGTGGGATGCTCACCAAGCTTCATTTCAGTCCTAGGCACTCAAAGGGCACTAAGCATAGAGTGTGAAAACTGAGTTTCCTTGAGAGCTGCTTGGAAGCCTGATGGTGTGTGAAGTTAGGGAGCCAAATGGAGTTGTTCTCCCACAAGAACCACTCGGCTGATCCTTCTTCAATATGCCCTTCACCAACATGCAGTGTTTCCTTGATTGAATTAGCTCTCACACCAATATTTGTGTCTAGAGCCTTTGCATTGAGGGCTATCTGAAAACGGCTGTGGCACTGAAGTTGCCTGTCAATGTGGAGTTGGTGGCATGTGAAACCCGCATGTGGAGCATTCGTTTGTGTGGGATTCTCTACCAGGTTCATTTCAGTCCTAGGCACTCAAAGGTCACTAAGCATAGAGTGTGAAAACTGAGTTTCCTTGAGAGCTGCTTGGAAGCCTGATGGTGTGTGAAGTTAGTGAGCCAAATGGAGTTGTTCTCCCACAAGAACCACTCGGCTGATCCTTCTTCAATATGCCCTTCACCAACATGCAGTGTTTCCTTGATTGAATTAGCTCTCACACCAATATTTGTGTCTAGAGCCTTTGCATTGAGGGCTATCTGAAAACGGCTGTGGTGCTGAAGTTGCCTGTGAATGTGGAGTTGGTGGCATGTAAAACCCGCATGTGGAGCATTCGTTTGTGTGGGATGCTCTACCAGGTTCATTTCAGTCCTAGGCACTCAAAGGGCACTAAGCATAGAGTGTGAAACCTGAGTTTCCTTGAGAGCTGCTTGGAAGCCTGATGGTGTGTGAAGTTAGTGAGCCAAATGGAGTTGTTCTCCCACAAGAACCACTCGGCTGATCCTTCTTCAATATGCCCTTCACCAACATGCAGTGTTTCCTTGATTGAATTAGCTCTCACACCAATATTTGCGTCTAGAGCCTTTGCATTGAGGGCTATCTGAAAACGGCTGGGGCGCTGAAGTTGCCTGTGAATGTGGAGTTGGTGGCATGTGAAACCCGCATGTGGAGCATTCGTTTGTGTGGGATGCTCTACTAGATTCATTCCTAGATAATGCACTCAAAGGGCACTAAGCATAGAGTGTGAAAACCGAGTTTCCTTGAGAGCTGCTTGGAAGCCTGATGGTGTGTGAAGTTAGTGAGCCAAATGGAGTTGTTCTCCCACAAGAACCACTCGGCTGATCCTTCTTCAATATGCCCTTCACCAACATGCAGTGTTTCCTTGATTGAATTAGCTCTCACACCAATATTTGCGTCTAGAGCCTTTGCATTGAGGGCTATCTGAAAACGGCTGTGGCGCTGAAGTTGCCTGTCAATGTGGAGTTGGTGCCATGTGAAACCCGCATGTGGAGCATTCGTTTGTGTGGGATGCTCTACCAGGTTCATTCCTACATAATGCTCTCAAAGGGCACTAAGCATAGAGTGTGAAAACTGAGTTTCCTTGAGAGCTGCTTGGAAGCCTGATGGTGTGTGAAGTTAGTGAGCCAAATGGAGTTGTTCTCCCACAAGAACCACTCGGCTGATCCTTCTTCAATATGCCCTTCACCAACATGCAGTGTTTCCTTGATTGAATTAGCTCTCACACCAATATTTGCGTCTAGAGCCTTTGAATTGAGGGCTATCTGAAAATGGCTGTGGCGCTGAAATTGCCTGTGAATGTGGAGTTGGTGGCATGTGAAACCCGCATGTGGAGCATTCGTTTGTGTGGGATGCTCACCAAGCTTCATTTCAGTCCTAGGCACTCAAAGGGCACTAAGCATAGAGTGTGAAAACTGAGTTTCCTTGACAGCTGCTTGGAAGCCTGATGGTGTGTGAATTTAGTGAGCCAAATGGAGTTGTTCTCCCACAAGAACCACTCGGCTGATCCTTCTTCAATATGCCCTTCAGCAACATGCAGTGTTTCCTTGATTGAATTAGCTCTCACACCAATATTTGCATCTAGAGCCTTTGCATTGAGGGCTATCTGAAAACACCTGTGGCGCTGAAGTTGCCTGTGAATGTGGAGTTGGTGGCATGTGAAACCCGCATGTGGAGCATTCGTTTGTGTGGGATGCTCACCAAGATTCATTTCAGTCCTAGGCACTCAAAGGGCACTAAGCATAGAGTGTGAAAACTGAGTTTCCTTGAGAGCTGCTTGGAAGCCTGATGGTGTGTGAAGTTAGTGAGCCAAATGGAGTTGTTCTCCCACAAGAACCACTTGGCTGATCCTTCTTCAATATGCCCTTCACCAACATGCAGTGTTTCCTTGATTGAATTAGCTCTCACACCAATATTTGCGTCTAGAGCCTTTGCATTGAGGGCTATCTGAAAACGGCTGTGGCGCTGAAGTTGCCTGTGAATGTGGAGTTGGTGGCATGTGAAACCCGCATGTGGAGCATTCGTTTGTGTGGGATGCTCGACTAGGTTCATTCCTACATAATGCTCTCAAAGGGCACTAAGCATAGAGTGTGAAAACTGAGTTTCCTTGAGAGCTGCTTGGAAGCCTGATGGTGTGTGAAGTTAGTGAGCCAAATGGAGTTGTTCTCCCACAAGAACCACTCGGCTGATCCTTCCTCAATATGCCCTTCACCAACATGCAGTGTTTCCTTGATTGAATTAGCTCTCACACCAATATTTGCGTCTAGAGCCTTTGCATTGAGGGCTATCTGAAAACGGCTGTGGGGCTGAAGTTGCCTGTGAATGTGGAGTTGGTGGCATGTGAAACCCGCATGTGGAGCATTCGTTTGTGTGGGAATCTCTACCAGGTTCATTCCTACATAATGCTCTCAAAGGGCACTAAGCATAGAGTGTGAAACCTGAGTTTCCTTGAGAGCTGCTTGGAAGCCTGATGGTGTGTGAAGTTAGTGAGCCAAATGGAGTTGTTCTCCCAAAAGAACCACTCTGCTGATCCTTCTTCAATATGCCCTTCACCAACATGCAGTGTTTCCTTGATTGAATTAGCTCTCACACCAATATTTGCGTCTAGAGCCTTTGCATTGAGGGCTATCTGAAAACGGCTGTGGCGCTGAAGTTGCCTGTGAATGTGGAGTTGGTGGCATGTGAAACCCGCATGTGGAGCATTCGTTTGTGTGGGATGCTCTACCAGGTTCATTTCAGTCCTAGGCACTCAAAGGGCACTAAGCATAGAGTGTGAAAACTGAGTTTCCTTGAGAGCTGCTTGGAAGCCTGATGGTGTGTGAAGTCAGTGAGCCAAATGGAGTTGTTCTCCCACAAGAACCACTCGGCTGATCCTTCTTCAATATGCCCTTCACCAACATGCAGTGTTTCCTTGATTGAATTAGCTCTCACACCAATATTTGCGTCTAGAGCCTTTGCATTGAGGGCTATCTGAAAACGGCTGTGGCGCTGAAGTTGCCTGTGAATGTGGAGTTGGTGGCATGTGAAACCCGCATGTGGAGCATTCGTTTGTGTGGGATGCTGACCAAGCTTCATTTCAGTCCTAGGCACACAAAAGGCACTAAGCATAGAGTGTGAAAACTGAGTTTCCTTGAGAGCTGCTTGGAAGCCTGATGGTGTGTGAAGTTAGTGAGCCAAATGGAGTTGTTCTCCCACAAGAACCACTCGGCTGATCCTTCTTCAATATGCCCTTCACCAACATGCAGTATTTCCTTGATTGAATTAGCTCTCACACCAATATTTGCGTCTAGAGCCTTTGCATTGAGGGCTATCTGAAAACGGCTGTGGCGCTGAAGTTGCCTGTGAATGTGGAGTTGGTGGCATGTGAAACCCGCATGTGGAGCATTCGTTTGTGTGGGATGCTCTACCAGGTTCATTCCTACATAATGCACTCAAAGGGCACTAAGCAGAGTGTGAAAACTGAGTTTCCTTGAGAGCTGCTTGGAAGCCTGATGGTGTGTGAAGTTAGTGAGCCAAATGGAGTTGTTCTCCCACAAGAACCACTCGGCTGATCCTTCTTCAATATGCCCTTCACCAACATGCAGTGTTTCCTTGATTGAATTAGCTCTCACACCAATATTTGCGTCTAGAGCCTTTGCATTGAGGGCTATCTGAAAACGGCTGTGGCGCTGAAGTTGCCTGTGAATGTGGAGTTGGTGGCATGTGAAACCCGCATGTGGAGCATTCGTTTGTGTGGGATGCTCTACCAGGTTCATTCCTACATAATGCACTCAAAGGGCACTAAGCATAGAGTGTGAAAACTGAGTTTCCTTGAGAGCTGCTTGGAAGCCTGATGGTGTGTGAAGTTAGTGAGCCAAATGGAGTTGTTCTCCCACAAGAACCACTCGGCTGATCCTTCTTCAATATGCCCTTCACCAACATGCAGTGTTTCCTTGATTGAATTAGCTCTCACACCAATATTTGCGTCTAGAGCCTTTGCATTGAGGGCTATCTGAAAACGGCTGTGGCGCTGAAGTTGCCTGTGAATGTGGAGTTGGTGGCATGTGAAACCCGCATGTGGAGCATTCGTTTGTGTGGGATGCTCTACCAGGTTCATTTCAGTCCTAGGCACTCAAAGGGCACTAAGCATAGAGTGTGAAAACTGAGTTTCCTTGAGAGCTGCTTGGAAGCCTGATGGTGTGTGAAGTTAGTGAGCCAAATGGAGTTGTTCTCCCACAAGAACCACTCGGCTGATCCTTCTTCAATATGCCCTTCACCAACATGCAGTGTTTCCTTGATTGAATTAGCTCTCACACCAATATTTGCGTCTAGAGCCTTTGCATTGAGGGCTATCTGAAAACGGCTGTGGCGCTGAAGTTGCCTGTGAATGTGGAGTTGGTGGCATGTGAAACCCGCATGTGGAGCATTCGTTTGTGTGGGATGCTGACCAAGCTTCATTTCAGTCCTAGGCACACAAAAGGCACTAAGCATAGAGTGTGAAAACTGAGTTTCCTTGAGAGCTGCTTGGAAGCCTGATGGTGTGTGAAGTTAGTGAGCCAAATGGAGTTGTTCTCCCACAAGAACCACTCGGCTGATCCTTCTTCAATATGCCCTTCACCAACATGCAGTGTTTCCTTGATTGAATTAGCTCTCACACCAATATTTGCGTCTAGAGCCTTTGCATTGAGGGCTATCTGAAAACGGCTGTGGCGCTGAAGTTGCCTGTGAATGTGGAGTTGGTGGCATGTGAAACCCGCATGTGGAGCATTCGTTTGTGTGGGATGCTCTACCAGGTTCATTCCTACATAATGCACTCAAAGGGCACTAAGCATAGAGTGTGAAAACTGAGTTTCCTTGAGAGCTGCTTGGAAGCCTGATGGTGTGTGAAGTTAGTGAGCCAAATGGAGTTGTTCTCCCACAAGAACCACTCGGCTGATCCTTCTTCAATATGCCCTTCACCAACATGCAGTGTTTCCTTGATTGAATTAGCTCTCACACCAATATTTGCGTCTAGAGCCTTTGCATTGAGGGCTATCTGAAAACGGCTGTGGCGCTGAAGTTGCCTGTGAATGTGGAGTTGGTGGCATGTGAAACCCGCATGTGGAGCATTCGTTTGTGTGGGATGCTCTACCAGGTTCATTTCAGTCCTAGGCACTCAAAGGGCACTAAGCATAGAGTGTGAAAACTGAGTTTCCTTGAGAGCTGCTTGGAAGCCTGATGGTGTGTGAAGTTAGTGAGCCAAATGGAGTTGTTCTCCCACAAGAACCACTCGGCTGATCCTTCTTCAATATGCCCTTCACCAACATGCAGTGTTTCCTTGATTGAATTAGCTCTCACACCAATATTTGCGTCTAGAGCCTTTGCATTGAGGGCTATCTGAAAACGGCTGTGGCGCTGAAGTTGCCTGTGAATGTGGAGTTGGTGCCATGTGAAACCCGCATGTGGAGCATTCGTTTGTGTGGGATGCTGACCAAGCTTCATTTCAGTCCTAGGCACACAAAAGTCACTAAGCATAGAGTGTGAAAACTGAGTTTCCTTGAGAGCTGCTTGGAAACCTGATGGTGTGTGAAGTTAGAGAGCCAAATGGAGTTGTTCTCCCACAAGAACCACTCGGCTGATCCTTCTTCAATATGCCCTTCACCAACATGCAGTGTTTCCTTGATTGAATTAGCTCTCACACCAATATTTGCGTCTAGAGCCTTTGCATTGAGGGCTATCTGAAAACGGCTGTGGCGCTAAAGTTGCCTGTGAATGTGGAGTTGGTGGCATGTGAAACCCGCATGTGGAGCATTCGTTTCTGTGGGATGCTGTCCCAGATTCATTTCAATCCTAGGCACTCAAAGGGCACTAAGCATAGAGTGTGAAAACTGAGTTTCCTTGAGAGCTGCTTGGAAGCCTGATGGTGTGTGAAGTTAGTGAGCCAAATGGAGTTGTTCTCCCACAAGAACCACTCGGCTGATCCTTCTTCAATATGCCCTTCACCAGCATGCAGTGTTTCCTTGATTGAATTAGCTCTCACACCAATATTTGCGTCTAGAGCCTTTGCATTGAGGGCTATCTGAAAACGGCTGTGGCGCTGAAGTTGCCTGTGAATGTGGAGTTGGTGGCATGTGAAACCCGCATGTGGAGCATTCGTTTGTGTGGGATGCTGACCAAGCTTCATTTCAGTCCTAGGCACACAAAAGGCACTAAGCATAGAGTGTGAAAACTGAGTTTCCTTGAGAGCTGCTTGGAAACCTGATGGTGTGTGAAGTTAGAGAGCCAAATGGAGTTGTTCTCCCACAAGAACCACTCGGCTGATCCTTCTTCAATATGCCCTTCACCAACATGCAGTGTTTCCTTGATTGAATTAGCTCTCATACCAATATTTGCGTCTAGAGCCTTTGCATTGAGGGCTATCTGAAAATGGCTGTGGCGCTAAAGTTGCCTGTGAATGTGGAGTTGGTGGCATGTGAAACCCGCATGTGGAGCATTCGTTTCTGTGGGATGCTGTCCCAGATTCATTTCAATCCTAGGCACTCAAAGGGCACTAAGCATAGAGTGTGAAAACTGAGTTTCCTTGATAGCTGCTTGGAAGCCTGATGGTGTGTGAAGTTAGTGAGCCAAATGGAGTTGTTCTCCCACAAGAACCACTCGGCTGATCCTTCTTCAATATGCCCTTCACCAGCATGCAGTGTTTCCTTGATTGAATTAGCTCTCACACCAATATTTGCGTCTAGAGCCTTTGCATTGAGGGCTATCTGAAAACGGCTGTGGCGCTGAAGTTGCCTGTGAATGTGGAGTTGGTGGCATGTGAAACCCGCATGTGGAGCATTCGTTTGTGTGGGATGCTGACCAAGCTTCATTTCAGTCCTAGGCACACAAAGGGCACTAAGCATAGAGTGTGAAAACTGAGTTTCCTTGAGAGCTGCTTGGAAGCCTGATGTTGTGTGAAGTTAGTGAGCCAAATGGAGTTGTTCTCCCACAAGAACCACTCGGCTGATCCTTCTTCAATATGCCCTTCACCAACATGAAGTGTTTCTTTGATTGAATTAGCTCTCACACCAATATTTGCGTCTAGAGCCTTTGCATTGAGGGCTATCTGAAAACGGCTGTGGCGCTGAAGTTGCCTGTGAATGTGGAGTTGGTGGCATGTGAAACCCGCATGTGGAGCATTCGTTTGTGTGGGATGCTCTACCAGGTTCATTTCAGTCCTAGGCACTCAAAGGTCACTAAGCATAGAGTGTGAAACCTGAGTTTCCTTGAGAGCTGCTTGGAAGCCTGATGGTGTGTGAAGTTAGTGAGCCAAATGGAGTTGTTCTCCCACAAGAACCACTCGGCTGATCCTTCTTCAATATGCCCTTCACCAACATGCAGTGTTTCCTTGATTGAATTAGCTCTCACACCAATATTTGCGTCTAGAGCCTTTGCATTGAGGGCTATCTGAAAACGGCTGTGGCGCTGAAGTTGCCTGTGAATGTGGAGTTGGTGGCATGTGAAACCCGCATGTGGAGCATTCGTTTGTGTGGGATGCTGACCAAGCTTCATTTCAGTCCTAGGCACTCAAAGGGTACTAAGCATAGAGTGTGAAACTTGAGTTTCCTTGAAAGCTGCTTGGAAGCCTGATGGTGTGTGAAGTTAGTGAGCCAAATGGAGTTGTTCTCCCACAAGAACCACTCGGCTGATCCTTCTTCAATATGCCCTTCACCAACATGCAGTGTTTCCTGGATTGAATTAGCTCTCACACCAATATTTGCGTCTAGAGCCTTTGCATTGAGGGCTATCTGAAAACGGCTGTGGCGCTGAAGTTGCCTGTGAATGTGGAGTTGGTGGCATGTGAAACCCGCATGTGGAGCATTCGTTTGTGTGGGATGTTCTACCAGGTTCATTCCTAGAAAATGCACTCAAAGGGCACTAAGCATAGAGTTTGAAAACTGAGTTTCCTTGAGAGCTGCTTGGAAGCCTGATGGTGTGTGAAGTTAGAGAGCCAAATGGAGTTGTTCTCCCACAAGAACCACTCGGCTGATCCTTCTTCAATATGCCCTTCACCAACATGCAGTGTTTCCTTGATTGAATTAGCTCTCACACCAATATTTGCGTCTAGAGCCTTTGCATTGAGGGCTATCTGAAAATGGCTGTGGCGCTAAAGTTGCCTGTGAATGTGGAGTTGGTGGCATGTGAAACCCGCATGTGGAGCATTCGTTTCTGTGGGATGCTGTCCCAGATTCATTTCAATCCTAGGCACTCAAAGGGCACTAAGCATAGAGTGTGAAAACTGAGTTTCCTTGAGAGCTGCTTGGAAGCCTGATGGTGTGTGAAGTTAGTGAGCCAAATGGAGTTGTTCTCCCACAAGAACCACTCGGCTGATCCTTCTTCAATATGCCCTTCACCAGCATGCAGTGTTTCCTTGATTGAATTAGCTCTCACACCAATATTTGCGTCTAGAGCCTTTGCATTGAGGGCTATCTGAAAACGGCTGTGGCGCTGAAGTTGCCTGTGAATGTGGAGTTGGTGGCATGTGAAACCCGCATGTGGAGCATTCGTTTGTGTGGGATGCTGACCAAGCTTCATTTCAGTCCTAGGCACACAAAAGGCACTAAGCATAGAGTGTGAAAACTGAGTTTCCTTGAGAGCTGCTTGGAAACCTGATGGTGTGTGAAGTTAGAGAGCCAAATGGAGTTGTTCTCCCACAAGAACCACTCGGCTGATCCTTCTTCAATATGCCCTTCACCAACATGCAGTGTTTCCTTGATTGAATTAGCTCTCACACCAATATTTGCGTCTAGAGCCTTTGCATTGAGGGCTATCTGAAAATGGCTGTGGCGCTAAAGTTGCCTGTGAATGTGGAGTTGGTGGCATGTGAAACCCGCATGTGGAGCATTCGTTTCTGTGGGATGCTGTCCCAGATTCATTTCAATCCTAGGCACTCAAAGGGCACTAAGCATAGAGTGTGAAAACTGAGTTTCCTTGAGAGCTGCTTGGAAGCCTGATGGTGTGTGAAGTTAGTGAGCCAAATGGAGTTGTTCTCCCACAAGAACCACTCGGCTGATCCTTCTTCAATATGCCCTTCACCAACATGCAGTGTTTCCTTGATTGAATTAGCTCTCACACCAATATTTGCGTCTAGAGCCTTTGCATTGAGGGCTATCTGAAAACGGCTGTGGCGCTGAAGTTGCCTGTGAATGTGGAGTTGGTGGCATGTGAAACCCGCATGTGGAGCATTCGTTTGTGTGGGATGCTGACCAAGCTTCATTTCAGTCCTAGGCACACAAAGGGCACTAAGCATAGAGTGTGAAACCTGAGTTTCCTTGAGAGCTGCTTGGAAGCCTGATGGTGTGTGAAGTTAGTGAGCCAAATGGAGTTGTTCTCCCACAAGAACCACTCGGCTGATCCTTCTTCAATATGCCCTTCACCAACATGAAGTGTTTCTTTGATTGAATTAGCTCTCACACCAATATTTGCGTCTAGAGCCTTTGCATTGAGGGCTATCTGAAAACGGCTGTGGCACTGAAGTTGCCTGTGAATGTGGAGTTGGTGGCATGTGAAACCCGCATGTGGAGCATTCGTTTGTGTGGGATACTCTACCAGGTTCATTTCAGTCCTAGGCACTCAAAGGGCACTAAGCATAGAGTGTGAAACCTGAGTTTCCTTGAGAGCTGCTTGGAAGCCTGATGGTGTGTGAAGTTAGTGAGCCAAATGGAGTTGTTCTCCCACAAGAACCACTCGGCTGATCCTTCTTCAATATGCCCTTCACCAACATGCAGTGTTTCCTTGATTGAATTAGCTCTCACACCAATATTTGCGTCTAGAGCCTTTGCATTGAGGGCTATCTGAAAACGGCTGTGGCGCTGAAGTTGCCTGTGAATGTGGAGTTGGTGGCATGTGAAACCCGCATGTGGAGCATTCGTTTGTGTGGGATGCTGACCAAGCTTCATTTCAGTCCTAGGCACTCAAAGGGCACTAAGCATAGAGTGTGAAACTTGAGTTTCCTTGAAAGCTGCTTGGAAGCCTGATGGTGTGTGAAGTTAGTGAGCCAAATGGAGTTGTTCTCCCACAAGAACCACTCGGCTGATCCTTCTTCAATATGCCCTTCACCAACATGCAGTGTTTCCTTGATTGAATTAGCTCTCACACCAATATTTGCGTCTAGAGCCTTTGCATTGAGGGCTATCTGAAAACGGCTGTGGCGCTGAAGTTGCCTGTGAATGTGGAGTTGGTGGCATGTGAAACCCGCATGTGGAGCATTCGTTTGTGTGGGATGTTCTACCAGGTTCATTCCTAGATAATGCGCTCAAAGGGCACTAAGCATAGAGTTTGAAAACTGAGTTTCCTTGAGAGCTGCTTGGAAGCCTGATGGTGTGTGAAGTTAGTGAGCCAAATGGAGTTGTTCTCCCACAAGAACCACTCTGCTGATCCTTCTTCAATATGCCCTTCACCAACATGCAGTGTTTCCTTGATTGAATTAGCTCTCACACCAATATTTGCCTCTAGAGCCTTTGCATTGAGGGCTATCTGAAAACGGCTGTGGCGCTGAAGTTGCCTGTGAATGTGGAGTTGGTGGCATGTGAAACCCGCATGTGGAGCATTCGTTTGTTTGGGATGCTCACCAAGCTTCATTTCAGTCCTAGGCACACAAAGGTCACTAAGCATAGAGTGTGAAACCTGAGTTTCCTTGAGAGCTGCTTGGAAGCCTGATGGTGTGTGAAGTTAGTGAGCCAAATGGAGTTGTTTTCCCACAAGAACCACTCGGCTGATCCTTCTTCAATATGCCCTTCACCAACATGAAGTGTTCCTTTGATTGAATTAGCTCTCACACCAATATTTGCGTCTAGAGCCTTTGCATTGAGGGCTATCTGAAAACGGCTGTGGCGCTGAAGTTGCCTGTGAATGTGGAGTTGGTGGCATGTGAAACCCGCATGTGGAGCATTCGTTTGTGTGGGATGCTCTACCAGGTTCATTTCAGTCCTTGGAGCTCAAAGGGCACTAAGCATAGAGTGTGAAAACTGAGTTTCCTTGAGAGCTGCTTGGAAGCCTGATGGTGTGTGAAGTTAGTGAGCCAAATGGAGTTGTTCTCCCACAAGAACCACTCGGCTGATCCTTCTTCAATATGCCCTTCACCAACATGCAGTGTTTCCTTGATTGAATTAGCTCTCACACCAATATTTGCGTCTAGAGCCTTTGCATTGAGGGCTATCTGAAAACGGCTGTGGCGCTGAAGTTGCCTGTGAATGTGGAGTTGGTGGCAAGTGAAACCCGCATGTGGAGCATTCGTTTGTGTGGGATGCTGACCAAGCTTCATTTCAGTCCTAGGCACTCAAAGGGCACTAAGCATAGAGTGTGAAAACTGAGTTTCCTTGAGAGCTGCTTGGAAGCCTGATGGTGTGTGAAGTTAGTGAGCCAAATGGAGTTGTTCTCCCACAAGAACCACTCGGCTGATCCTTCTTCAATATGCCCTTCACCAACATGCAGTGTTTCCTTGATTGAATTAGCTCTCACACCAATATTTGCGTCTAGAGCCTTTGCATTGAGGGCTATCTGAAAACGGCTGTGGCGCTGAAGTTGCCTGTGAATGTGGAGTTGGTGGCATGTGAAACCCGCATGTGGAGCATTCGTTTGTGTGGGATGCTGACCAAGCTTCATTTCAGTCCTAGGCACACAAAGGGCACTAAGCATAGAGTGTGAAAACTGAGTTTCCTTGAGAGCTGCTTGGAAGCCTGATGGTGTGTGAAGTTAGTGAGCCAAATGGAGTTGTTCTCCCACAAGAACCACTCGGCTGATCCTTCTTCAATATGCCCTTCACCAACATGCAGTGTTTCCTTGATTGAATTAGCTCTCACACCAATATTTGCGTCTAGAGCCTTTGCATTGAGGGCTATCTGAAAACGGCTGTGGCGCTGAAGTTGCCTGTGAATGTGGAGTTGGTGGCATGTGAAACCCGCATGTGGAGCATTCGTTTGTGTGGGATGTTCTACCAGGTTCATTCCTAGATAATGCGCTCAAAGGGCACTAAGCATAGAGTTTGAAAACTGAGTTTCCTTGAGAGCTGCTTGGAAGCCTGATGGTGTGTGAAGTTAGTGAGCCAAATGGAGTTGTTCTCCCACAAGAACCACTCTGCTGATCCTTCTTCAATATGCCCTTCACCAACATGCAGTGTTTCCTTGATTGAATTAGCTCTCACACCAATATTTGCCTCTAGAGCCTTTGCATTGAGGGCTATCTGAAAACGGCTGTGGCGCTGAAGTTGCCTGTGAATGTGGAGTTGGTGGCATGTGAAACCCGCATGTGGAGCATTCGTTTGTTTGGGATGCTCACCAAGCTTCATTTCAGTCCTAGGCACACAAAGGTCACTAAGCATAGAGTGTGAAACCTGAGTTTCCTTGAGAGCTGCTTGGAAGCCTGATGGTGTGTGAAGTTAGTGAGCCAAATGGAGTTGTTTTCCCACAAGAACCACTCGGCTGATCCTTCTTCAATATGCCCTTCACCAACATGAAGTGTTCCTTTGATTGAATTAGCTCTCACACCAATATTTGCGTCTAGAGCCTTTGCATTGAGGGCTATCTGAAAACGGCTGTGGCGCTGAAGTTGCCTGTGAATGTGGAGTTGGTGGCATGTGAAACCCGCATGTGGAGCATTCGTTTGTGTGGGATGCTCTACCAGGTTCATTTCAGTCCTTGGAGCTCAAAGGGCACTAAGCATAGAGTGTGAAAACTGAGTTTCCTTGAGAGCTGCTTGGAAGCCTGATGGTGTGTGAAGTTAGTGAGCCAAATGGAGTTGTTCTCCCACAAGAACCACTCGGCTGATTCTTCTTCAATATGCCCTTCACCAACATGCAGTGTTTCCTTGATTGAATTAGCTCTCACACCAATATTTGCGTCTAGAGCCTTTGCATTGAGGGCTATCTGAAAACGGCTGTGGCGCTGAAGTTGCCTGTGAATGTGGAGTTGGTGGCAAGTGAAACCCGCATGTGGAGCATTCGTTTGTGTGGGATGCTGACCAAGCTTCATTTCAGTCCTAGGCACTCAAAGGGCACTAAGCATAGAGTGTGAAAACTGAGTTTCCTTGAGAGCTGCTTGGAAGCCTGATGGTGTGTGAAGTTAGTGAGCCAAATGGAGTTGTTCTCCCACAAGAACCACTCGGCTGATCCTTCTTCAATATGCCCTTCACCAACATGCAGTGTTTCCTTGATTGAATTAGCTCTCACACCAATATTTGCGTCTAGAGCCTTTGCATTGAGGGCTATCTGAAAACGGCTGTGGCGCTGAAGTTGCCTGTGAATGTGGAGTTGGTGGCATGTGAAACCCGCATGTGGAGCATTCGTTTGTGTGGGATGCTGACCAAGCTTCATTTCAGTCCTAGGCACACAAAGGGCACTAAGCATAGAGTGTGAAAACTGAGTTTCCTTGAGAGCTGCTTGGAAGCCTGATGGTGTGTGAAGTTAGTGAGCCAAATGGAGTTGTTCTCCCACAAGAACCACTCGGCTGATCCTTCTTCAATATGCCCTTCACCAACATGCAGTGTTTCCTTGATTGAATTAGCTCTCACACCAATATTTGCGTCTAGAGCCTTTGCATTGAGGGCTATCTGAAAACGGCTGTGGCGCTGAAGTTGCCTGTGAATGTGGAGTTGGTGGCATGTGAAACCCGCATGTGGAGCATTCGTTTGTGTGGGATGCTGACCAAGCTTCATTTCAGTCCTAGGCACACAAAGGGCACTAAGCATAGAGTGTGAAAACTGAGTTTCCTTAAGAGCTGCTTGGAAGCCTGATGGTGTGTGAAGTTAGTGAGCCAAATGGAGTTGTTCTCCCACAAGAACCACTCGGCTGATCCTTCTTCAATATGCCCTTCACCAACATGCAGTGTTTCCTTGATTGAATTAGCTCTCACACCAATATTTGCGTCTAGAGCCTTTGCATTGAGGGCTATCTGAAAACGGCTGTGGCGCTGAAGTTGCCTGTGAATGTGGAGTTGGTGGCATGTGAAACCCGCATGTGGAGCATTCGTTTGTGTGGGATGCTGACCAAGCTTCATTTCAGTCCTAGGCACACAAAGGTCACTAAGCATAGAGTGTGAAACCTGAGTTTCCTTGAGAGCTGCTTGGAAGCCTGATGGTGTGTGAAGTTAGTGAGCCAAATGGAGTTGTTCTCCCACAAGAACCACTCGGCTGATCCTTCTTCAATATGCCCTTCACCAACATGCAGTGTTTCCTTGATTGAATTAGCTCTCACACCAATATTTGCGTCTAGAGCCTTTGCATTGAGGGCTATCTGAAAACGGCTGTGGCGCTGAAGTTGCCTGTGAATGTGGAGTTGGTGGCATGTGAAACCCGCATGTGGAGCATTCGTTTATGTGGGATGCTCACCAAGCTTCATTTCAGTCCTAGGCACTCAAAGGGCACTAAGCATAGAGTGTGAAACCTGAGTTTCCTTGAGAGCTGCTTGGAAGCCTGATGGTGTGTGAAGTTAGTGAGCCAAATGGAGTTGTTCTCCCACAAGAACCACTCGGCTGATCCTTCTTCAATATGCCCTTCACCAACATGCAGTGTTTCCTTGATTGAATTAGCTCTCACACCAATATTTGCGTCTAGTGCCTTTGCATTGAGGGCTATCTGAAAACGGCTGTGGCGCTGAAGTTGCCTGTGAATGTGGAGTTGGTGGCATGTGAAACCCGCATGTGGAGCATTCGTTTGTGTGGGATGCTGACCAAGCTTCATTTCAGTCCTAGGCACTCAAAGGGCACTAAGCATAGAGTGTGAAACTTAAGTTTCCTTGAAAGCTGCTTGGAAGCCTGATGGTGTGTGAAGTTAGTGAGCCAAATGGAGTTGTTCTCCCACAAGAACCACTCGGCTGATCCTTCTTCAATATGCCCTTCACCAACATGCAGTGTTTCCTTGATTGAATTAGCTCTCACACCAATATTTGCGTCTAGAGCCTTTGCATTGAGGGCTATCTGAAAACGGCTGTGGCGCTGAAGTTGCCTGTGAATGTGGAGTTGGTGGCATGTGAAACCCGCATGTGGAGCATTCGTTTGTGTGGGATGTTCTACCAGGTTCATTCCTAGATAATGCACTCAAAGGGCACTAAGCATAGAGTTTGAAAACTGAGTTTCCTTGAGAGCTGCTTGGAAGCCTGATGGTGTGTGAAGTTAGTGAGCCAAATGGAGTTGTTCTCCCACAAGAACCACTCGGCTGATCCTTCTTCAATATGCCCTTCACCAACATGCAGTGTTTCCTTGATTGAATTAGCTCTCACACCAATATTTGCGTCTAGAGCCTTTGCATTGAGGGCTATCTGAAAACGGCTGTGGCGCTGAAGTTGCCTGTGAATGTGGAGTTGGTGGCATGTGAAACCCGCATGTGGAGCATTCGTTTGTGTGGGATGCTCACCAAGCTTCATTTCAGTCCTAGGCACACAAAAGGCACTAAGCATAGAGTGTGAAACCTGAGTTTCCTTGAGAGCTGCTTGGAAGCCTGATGGTGTGTGAAGTTAGTGAGCCAAATGGAGTTGTTCTCCCACAAGAACCACTCGGCTGATCCTTCTTCAATATGCCCTTCACCAACATGCAGTGTTTCCTTGATTGAATTAGCTCTCACACCAATATTGGCGTCTAGAGCCTTTGCATTGAGGGCTATCTGAAAACGGCTGTGGCGCTGAAGTTGCCTGTGAATGTGGAGTTGGTGGCATGTGAAACCCGCATGTGGAGCATTCGTTTGTTTGGGATGCTCACCAAGCTTCATTTCAGTACTAGGCGCACAAAGGTCACTAAGCATAGAGTGTGAAACCTGAGTTTCCTTGAGAGCTGCTTGGAAGCCTGATGGTGTGTGAAGTTAGTGAGCCAAATGGAGTTGTTTTCCCACAAGAACCACTCGGCTGATCCTTCTTCAATATGCCCTTCACCAACATGAAGTATTCCTTTGATTGAATTAGCTCTCACACCAATATTTGCGTCTAGAGCCTTTGCATTGAGGACTATCTGAAAACGGCTGTGGCGCTGAAGTTGCCTGTGAATGTGGAGTTGGTGGCATGTGAAACCCGCATGTGGAGCATTCGTTTGTGTGGGATGCTCTACCAGGTTCATTTCAGTCCTTGGAGCTCAAAGGGCACTAAGCATAGAGTGTGAAAACTGAGTTTCCTTGAGAGCTGCTTGGAAGCCTGATGGTGTGTGAAGTTAGTGAGCCAAATGGAGTTGTTCTCCCACAAGAACCACTCGGCTGATCCTTCTTCAATATGCCCTTCACCAACATGCAGTGTTTCCTTGATTGAATTAGCTCTCACACCAATATTTGCGTCTAGAGCCTTTGCATTGAGGGCTATCTGAAAACGGCTGTGGCGCTGAAGTTGCCTGTGAATGTGGAGTTGGTGGCAAGTGAAACCCGCATGTGGAGCATTCGTTTGTGTGGGATGCTGACCAAGCTTCATTTCAGTCCTAGGCACTCAAAGGGCACTAAGCATAGAGTGTGAAACCTGAGTTTCCTTGAGAGCTGCTTGGAAGCCTGATGGTGTGTGAAGTTAGTGAGCCAAAGGGAGTTGTTCTCCCACAAGAACCACTCGGCTGATCCTTCTTCAATATGCCCTTCACCAACATGCAGTGTTTCCTTGATTGAATTAGCTCTCACACCAATATTTGCGTCTAGAGCCTTTGCATTGAGGGCTATCTGAAAACGGCTGTGGCGCTGAAGTTGCCTGTGAATGTGGAGTTGGTGGCATGTGAAACCCGCATGTGGAGCATTCGTTTGTGTGGGATGCTGACCAAGCTTCATTTCAGTCCTAGGCACACAAAGGGCACTAAGCATAGAGTGTGAAAACTGAGTTTCCTTGAGAGCTGCTTGGAAGCCTGATGGTGTGTGAAGTTAGTGAGCCTAATGGAGTTGTTCTCACACAAGAACCACTCGGCTGATCCTTCTTCAATATGCCCTTCACCAACATGCAGTGTTTCCTTGATTGAATTAGCTCTCACACCAATATTTGCGTCTAGAGCCTTTGCATTGAGGGCTATCTGAAAACGGCTGTGGCGCTGAAGTTGCCTGTGAATGTGGAGTTGGTGGCATGTGAAACCCGCATGTGGAGCATTCGTTTGTGTGGGATGCTGACCAAGCTTCATTTCAGTCCTAGGCACACAAAGAGCACTAAGCATAGAGTGTGAAAACTGAGTTTCCTTAAGAGCTGCTTGGAAGCCTGATGGTGTGTGAAGTTAGTGAGCCAAATGGAGTTGTTCTCCCACAAGAACCACTCGGCTGATCCTTCTTCAATATGCCCTTCACCAACATGCAGTGTTTCCTTGATTGAATTAGCTCTCACACCAATATTTGCGTCTAGAGCCTTTGCATTGAGGGCTATCTGAAAACGGCTGTGGCGCTGAAGTTGCCTGTGAATGTGGTGTTGGTGGCATGTGAAACCCGCATGTGGAGCATTCGTTTGTGTGGGATGCTGACCAAGCTTCATTTCAGTCCTAGGAGCTCAAAGGGCACTAAGCATAGAGTGTGAAACCTGAGTTTCCTTGAGAGCTGCTTGGAAGCCTGATGGTGTGTGAAGTTAGTGAGCCAAATGGAGTTGTTCTCCCACAAGAACCACTCGGCTGATCCTTCTTCAATATGCCCTTCACCAACATGCAGTGTTTCCTTGATTGAATTAGCTCTCACACCAATATTTGCGTCTAGAGCCTTTGCATTGAGGGCTATCTGAAAACGGCTGTGGCGCTGAAGTTGCCTGTGAATGTGGAGTTGGTGGCATGTGAAACCCGCATGTGGAGCATTCGTTTGTGTGGGATGCTCACCAAGCTTCATTTCAGTCCTAGGCACACAAAAGGCACTAAGCATAGAGTGTGAAACCTGAGTTTCCTTGAGAGCTGCTTGGAAGCCTGATGGTGTGTGAAGTTAGTGAGCCAAATGGAGTTGTTCTCCCACAAGAACCACTCGGCTGATCCTTCTTCAATATGCCCTTCACCAACATGCAGTGTTTCCTTGATTGAATTAGCTCTCACACCAATATTGGCGTCTAGAGCCTTTGCATTGAGGGCTATCTGAAAACGGCTGTGGCGCTGAAGTTGCCTGTGAATGTGGAGTTGGTGGCATGTGAAACCCGCATGTGGAGCATTCGTTTGTTTGGGATGCTCACCAAGCTTCATTTCAGTCCTAGGCGCACAAAGTTCACTAAGCATAGAGTGTGAAACCTGAGTTTCCTTGAGAGCTGCTTGGAAGCCTGATGGTGTGTGAAGTTAGTGAGCCAAATGGAGTTGTTTTCCCACAAGAACCACTCGGCTGATCCTTCTTCAATATGCCCTTCACCAACATGAAGTATTCCTTTGATTGAATTAGCTCTCACACCAATATTTGCGTCTAGAGCCTTTGCATTGAGGACTATCTGAAAACGGCTGTGGCGCTGAAGTTGCCTGTGAATGTGGAGTTGGTGGCATGTGAAACCCGCATGTGGAGCATTCGTTTGTGTGGGATGCTCTACCAGGTTCATTTCAGTCCTTGGAGCTCAAAGGGCACTAAGCATAGAGTGTGAAAACTGAGTTTCCTTGAGAGCTGCTTGGAAGCCTGATGGTGTGTGAAGTTAGTGAGCCAAATGGAGTTGTTCTCCCACAAGAACCACTCGGCTGATCCTTCTTCAATATGCCCTTCACCAACATGCAGTGTTTCCTTGATTGAATTAGCTCTCACACTAATATTTGCGTCTAGAGCCTTTGCATTGAGGGCTATCTGAAAACGGCTGTGGCGCTGAAGTTGCCTGTGAATGTGGAGTTGGTGGCAAGTGAAACCCGCATGTGGAGCATTCGTTTGTGTGGGATGCTGACCAAGCTTCATTTCAGTCCTAGGCACTCAAAGGGCACTAAGCATAGAGTGTGAAAACTGAGTTTCCTTGAGAGCTGCTTGGAAGCCTGATGGTGTGTGAAGTTAGTGAGCCAAATGGAGTTGTTCTCCCACAAGAACCACTCGGCTGATCCTTCTTCAATATGCCCTTCACCAACATGCAGTGTTTCCTTGATTGAATTAGCTCTCACACCAATATTTGCGTCTAGAGCCTTTGCATTGAGGGCTATCTGAAAACGGCTGTGGCGCTGAAGTTGCCTGTGAATGTGGAGTTGGTGGCATGTGAAACCCGCATGTGGAGCATTCGTTTGTGTGGGATGCTGACCAAGCTTCATTTCAGTCCTAGGCACACAAAGGGCACTAAGCATAGAGTGTGAAAACTGAGTTTCCTTGAGAGCTGCTTGGAAGCCTGATGGTGTGTGAAGTTAGTGAGCCAAATGGAGTTGTTCTCCCACAAGAACCACTCGGCTGATCCTTCTTCAATATGCCCTTCACCAACATGCAGTGTTTCCTTGATTGAATTAGCTCTCACACCAATATTTGCGTCTAGAGCCTTTGCATTGAGGGCTATCTGAAAACGGCTGTGGCGCTGAAGTTGCCTGTGAATGTGGAGTTGGTGGCATGTGAAACCCGCATGTGGAGCATTCGTTTGTGTGGGATGCTGACCAAGCTTCATTTCAGTCCTAGGCACACAAAGAGCACTAAGCATAGAGTGTGAAAACTGAGTTTCCTTAAGAGCTGCTTGGAAGCCTGATGGTGTGTGAAGTTAGTGAGCCAAATGGAGTTGTTCTCCCAGAAGAACCACTCGGCTGATCCTTCTTCAATATGCCCTTCACCAACATGCAGTGTTTCCTTGATTGAATTAGCTCTCACACCAATATTTGCGTCTAGAGCCTTTGCATTGAGGGCTATCTGAAAACGGCTGTGGCGCTGAAGTTGCCTGTGAATGTGGTGTTGGTGGCATGTGAAACCCGCATGTGGAGCATTCGTTTGTGTGGGATGCTGACCAAGCTTCATTTCAGTCCTAGGAGCTCAAAGGGCACTAAGCATAGAGTGTGAAACCTGAGTTTCCTTGAGAGCTGCTTGGAAGCCTGATGGTGTGTGAAGTTAGTGAGCCAAATGGAGTTGTTCTCCCACAAGAACCACTCGGCTGATCCTTCTTCAATATGCCCTTCACCAACATGCAGTGTTTCCTTGATTGAATTAGCTCTCACACCAATATTTGCGTCTAGAGCCTTTGCATTGAGGGCTATCTGAAAACGGCTGTGGCGCTGAAGTTGCCTGTGAATGTGGAGTTGGTGGCATGTGAAACCCGCATGTGGAGCATTCGTTTATGTGGGATGCTCACCAAGCTTCATTTCAGTCCTAGGCACTCAAAGGGCACTAAGCATAGAGTTTGAAAACTGAGTTTCCTTGAGAGCTGCTTGGAAGCCTGATGGTGTGTGAAGTTAGTGAGCCAAATGGAGTTGTTCTCCCACAAGAACCACTCGGCTGATCCTTCTTCAATATGCCCTTCACCAACATGCAGTGTTTCCTTGATTGAATTAGCTCTCACACCAATATTTGCGTCTAGAGCCTTTGCAGTGAGGGCTATCTGAAAACGGCTGTGGCGCTGAAGTTGCCTGTGAATGTGGAGTTGGTGGCATGTGAAACCCGCATGTGGAGCATTCGTTTATGTGGGATGCTCTCCAAGCTTCATTTCAGTCCTAGGCACACAAAGAGCACTAAGCATAGAGTGTGAAACCTGAGTTTCCTTGAGAGCTGCTTGGAAGCCTGATGGTGTGTGAAGTTAGTGAGCCAAATGGAGTTGTTCTCCCACAAGAACCACTCGGCTGATCCTTCTTCAATATGCCCTTCACCAACATGAAGTGTTCCTTTGATTGAATTAGCTCTCACACCAATATTTGCGTCTAGAGCCTTTGCATTGAGGGCTATCTGAAAACGGCTGTGGCGCTGAAGTTGCCTGTGAATGTGGAGTTGGTGGCATGTGAAACCCGCATGTGGAGCATTCGTTTGTGTGGGATGCTCACCAAGCTTCATTTCAGTCCTAGGAGCTCAAAGGGCACTAAGCATAGAGTGTGAAAACTGAGTTTCCTTGAGAGCTGCTTGGAAGCCTGATGGTGTGTGAAGTTAGTGAGCCAAATGGAGTTGTTCTCCCACAAGAACCACTCGGCTGATCCTTCTTCAATATGCCCTTCACCAACATGCAGTGTTTCCTTGATTGAATTAGCTCTCACACCAATATTGGCGTCTAGAGCCTTTGCATTGAGGGCTATCTGAAAACGGCTGTGGCGCTGAAGTTGCCTGTGAATGTGGAGTTGGTGGCATGTGAAACCCGCATGTGGAGCATTCGTTTGTTTGGGATGCTCACCAAGCTTCATTTCAGTCCTAGGCGCACAAAGGTCACTAAGCATAGAGTGTGAAACCTGAGTTTCCTTGAGAGCTGCTTGGAAGCCTGATGGTGTGTGAAGTTAGTGAGCCAAATGGAGTTGTTTTCCCACAAGAACCACTCGGCTGATCCTTCTTCAGTATGCCCTTCACCAACATGAAGTGTTCCTTTGATTGAATTAGCTCTCACACCAATATTTGCGTCTAGAGCCTTTGCATTGAGGACTACCTGAAAACGGCTGTGGCGCTGAAGTTGCCTGTGAATGTGGAGTTGGTGGCATGTGAAACCCGCATGTGGAGCATTCGTTTGTGTGGGATGCTCTACCAGGTTCATTTCAGTCATTGGAGCTCAAAGGGCACTAAGCATAGAGTGTGAAAACTGAGTTTCCTTGAGAGCTGCTTGGAAGCCTGATGGTGTGTGAAGTTAGTGAGCCAAATGGAGTTGTTCTCCCACAAGAACCACTCGGCTGATCCTTCTTCAATATGCCCTTCACCAACATGCAGTGTTTCCTTGATTGAATTAGCTCTCACACCAATATTGGCGTCTAGAGCCTTTGCATTGAGGGCTATCTGAAAACGGCTGTGGCGCTGAAGTTGCCTGTGAATGTGGAGTTGGTGGCATGTGAAACCCGCATGTGGAGCATTCGTTTGTTTGGGATGCTCACCAAGCTTCATTTCAGTCCTAGGCGCACAAAGTTCACTAAGCATAGAGTGTGAAACCTGAGTTTCCTTGAGAGCTGCTTGGAAGCCTGATGGTGTGTGAAGTTAGTGAGCCAAATGGAGTTGTTTTCCCACAAGAACCACTCGGCTGATCCTTCTTCAATATGCCCTTCACCAACATGAAGTATTCCTTTGATTGAATTAGCTCTCACACCAATATTTGCGTCTAGAGCCTTTGCATTGAGGACTATCTGAAAACGGCTGTGGCGCTGAAGTTGCCTGTGAATGTGGAGTTGGTGGCATGTGAAACCCGCATGTGGAGCATTCGTTTGTGTGGGATGCTCTACCAGGTTCATTTCAGTCCTTGGAGCTCAAAGGGCACTAAGCATAGAGTGTGAAAACTGAGTTTCCTTGAGAGCTGCTTGGAAGCCTGATGGTGTGTGAAGTTAGTGAGCCAAATGGAGTTGTTCTCCCACAAGAACCACTCGGCTGATCCTTCTTCAATATGCCCTTCACCAACATGCAGTGTTTCCTTGATTGAATTAGCTCTCACACCAATATTTGCGTCTAGAGCCTTTGCATTGAGGGCTATCTGAAAACGGCTGTGGCGCTGAAGTTGCCTGTGAATGTGGAGTTGGTGGCAAGTGAAACCCGCATGTGGAGCATTCGTTTGTGTGGGATGCTGACCAAGCTTCATTTCAGTCCTAGGCACTCAAAGGGCACTAAGCATAGAGTGTGAAAACTGAGTTTCCTTGAGAGCTGCTTGGAAGCCTGATGGTGTGTGAAGTTAGTGAGCCAAATGGAGTTGTTCTCCCACAAGAACCACTCGGCTGATCCTTCTTCAATATGCCCTTCACCAACATGCAGTGTTTCCTTGATTGAATTAGCTCTCACACCAATATTTGCGTCTAGAGCCTTTGCATTGAGGGCTATCTGAAAACGGCTGTGGCGCTGAAGTTGCCTGTGAATGTGGAGTTGGTGGCATGTGAAACCCGCATGTGGAGCATTCGTTTGTGTGGGATGCTGACCAAGCTTCATTTCAGTCCTAGGCACACAAAGGGCACTAAGCATAGAGTGTGAAAACTGAGTTTCCTTGAGAGCTGCTTGGAAGCCTGATGGTGTGTGAAGTTAGTGAGCCAAATGGAGTTGTTCTCCCACAAGAACCACTCGGCTGATCCTTCTTCAATATGCCCTTCACCAACATGCAGTGTTTCCTTGATTGAATTAGCTCTCACACCAATATTTGCGTCTAGAGCCTTTGCATTGAGGGCTATCTGAAAACGGCTGTGGCGCTGAAGTTGCCTGTGAATGTGGAGTTGGTGGCATGTGAAACCCGCATGTGGAGCATTCGTTTGTGTGGGATGCTGACCAAGCTTCATTTCAGTCCTAGGCACACAAAGAGCACTAAGCATAGAGTGTGAAAACTGAGTTTCCTTAAGAGCTGCTTGGAAGCCTGATGGTGTGTGAAGTTAGTGAGCCAAATGGAGTTGTTCTCCCACAAGAACCACTCGGCTGATCCTTCTTCAATATGCCCTTCACCAACATGCAGTGTTTCCTTGATTGAATTAGCTCTCACACCAATATTTGCGTCTAGAGCCTTTGCATTGAGGGCTATCTGAAAACGGCTGTGGCGCTGAAGTTGCCTGTGAATGTGGTGTTGGTGGCATGTGAAACCCGCATGTGGAGCATTCGTTTGTGTGGGATGCTGACCAAGCTTCATTTCAGTCCTAGGAGCTCAAAGGGCACTAAGCATAGAGTGTGAAACCTGAGTTTCCTTGAGAGCTGCTTGGAAGCCTGATGGTGTGTGAAGTTAGTGAGCCAAATGGAGTTGTTCTCCCACAAGAACCACTCGGCTGATCCTTCTTCAATATGCCCTTCACCAACATGCAGTGTTTCCTTGATTGAATTAGCTCTCACACCAATATTTGCGTCTAGAGCCTTTGCATTGAGGGCTATCTGAAAACGGCTGTGGCGCTGAAGTTGCCTGTGAATGTGGAGTTGGTGGCATGTGAAACCCGCATGTGGAGCATTCGTTTATGTGGGATGCTCACCAAGCTTCATTTCAGTCCTAGGCACTCAAAGGGCACTAAGCATAGAGTTTGAAAACTGAGTTTCCTTGAGAGCTGCTTGGAAGCCTGATGGTGTGTGAAGTTAGTGAGCCAAATGGAGTTGTTCTCCCACAAGAACCACTCGGCTGATCCTTCTTCAATATGCCCTTCACCAACATGCAGTGTTTCCTTGATTGAATTAGCTCTCACACCAATATTTGCGTCTAGAGCCTTTGCAGTGAGGGCTATCTGAAAACGGCTGTGGCGCTGAAGTTGCCTGTGAATGTGGAGTTGGTGGCATGTGAAACCCGCATGTGGAGCATTCGTTTATGTGGGATGCTCTCCAAGCTTCATTTCAGTCCTAGGCACACAAAGACCACTAAGCATAGAGTGTGAAACCTGAGTTTCCTTGAGAGCTGCTTGGAAGCCTGATGGTGTGTGAAGTTAGTGAGCCAAATGGAGTTGTTCTCCCACAAGAACCACTCGGCTGATCCTTCTTCAATATGCCCTTCACCAACATGAAGTGTTCCTTTGATTGAATTAGCTCTCACACCAATATTTGCGTCTAGAGCCTTTGCATTGAGGACTACCTGAAAACGGCTGTGGCGCTGAAGTTGCCTGTGAATGTGGAGTTGGTGGCATGTGAAACCCGCATGTGGAGCATTCGTTTGTGTGGGATGCTCTACCAGGTTCATTTCAGTCATTGGAGCTCAAAGGGCACTAAGCATAGAGTGTGAAAACTGAGTTTCCTTGAGAGCTGCTTGGAAGCCTGATGGTGTGTGAAGTTAGTGAGCCAAATGGAGTTGTTCTCCCACAAGAACCACTCGGCTGATCCTTCTTCAATATGCCCTTCACCAACATGCAGTGTTTCCTTGATTGAATTAGCTCTCACACCAATATTTGCGTCTAGAGCCTTTGCATTGAGGGCTATCTGAAAACGGCTGTGGCGCTGAAGTTGCCTGTGAATGTGGAGTTGGTGGCAAGTGAAACCCGCATGTGGAGCATTCGTTTGTGTGGGATGCTGACCAACCTTCATTTCAGTCCTAGGCACTCAAAGGGCACTAAGCATAGAGTGTGAAAACTGAGTTTCCTTGAGAGCTGCTTGGAAGCCTGATGGTGTGTGAAGTTAGTGAGCCAAATGGAGTTGTTCTCCCACAAGAACCACTCGGCTGATCCTTCTTCAATATGCCCTTCACCAGCATGCAGTGTTTCCTTGATTGAATTAGCTCTCACACCAATATTTGCGTCTAGAGCCTTTGCATTGAGGGCTATCTGAAAACGGCTGTGGCGCTGAAGTTGCCTGTGAATGTGGAGTTGGTGGCATGTGAAACCCGCATGTGGAGCATTCGTTTGTGTGGGATGCTGACCAAGCTTCATTTCAGTCCTAGGCCCACAAAGGGCACTAAGCATAGAGTGTGAAAACTGAGTTTCCTTGAGAGCTGCTTGGAAGCCTGATGGTGTGTGAAGTTAGTGAGCCAAATGGAGTTGTTCTCCCACAAGAACCACTCGGCTGATCCTTCTTCAATATGCCCTTCACCAACATGCAGTGTTTCCTTGTTTGAATTAGCTCTCACACCAATATTTGCGTCTAGAGCCTTTGCATTGAGGGCTATCTGAAAACGGCTGTGGCGCTGAAGTTGCCTGTGAATGTGGAGTTGGTGGCATGTGAAACCCGCATGTGGAGCATTCGTTTGTGTGGGATGCTGACCAAGCTTCATTTCAGTCCTAGGCACACAAAGGGCACTAAGCATAGAGTGTGAAAACTGAGTTTCCTTAAGAGCTGCTTGGAAGCCTGATGGTGTGTGAAGTTAGTGAGCCAAATGGAGTTGTTCTCCCACAAGAACCACTCGGCTGATCCTTCTTCAATATGCCCTTCACCAACATGCAGTGTTTCCTTGATTGAATTAGCTCTCACACCAATATTTGCGTCTAGAGCCTTTGCATTGAGGGCTATCTGAAAACGGCTGTGGCGCTGAAGTTGCCTGTGAATGTGGTGTTGGTGGCATGTGAAACCCGCATGTGGAGCATTCGTTTGTGTGGGATGCTGACCAAGCTTCATTTCAGTCCTAGGAGCTCAAAGGGCACTAAGCATAGAGTGTGAAACCTGAGTTTCCTTGAGAGCTGCTTGGAAGCCTGATGGTGTGTGAAGTTAGTGAGCCAAATGGAGTTGTTCTCCCACAAGAACCACTCGGCTGATCCTTCTTCAATATGCCCTTCACCAACATGCAGTGTTTCCTTGATTGAATTAGCTCTCACACCAATATTTGCGTCTAGAGCCTTTGCATTGAGGGCTATCTGAAAACGGCTGTGGCGCTGAAGTTGCCTGTGAATGTGGAGTTGGTGGCATGTGAAACCCGCATGTGGAGCATTCGTTTATGTGGGATGCTCACCAAGCTTCATTTCAGTCCTAGGCACTCAAAGGGCACTAAGCATAGAGTGTGAAACCTGAGTTTCCTTGAGAGCTGCTTGGAAGCCTGATGGTGTGTGAAGTTAGTGAGCCAAATGGAGTTGTTCTCCCACAAGAACCACTCGGCTGATCCTTCTTCAATATGCCCTTCACCAACATGCAGTGTTTCCTTGATTGAATTAGCTCTCACACCAATATTTGCGTCTAGAGCCTTTGCATTGAGGGCTATCTGAAAACGGCTGTGGCGCTGAAGTTGCCTGTGAATGTGGAGTTGGTGGCATGTGAAACCCGCATGTGGAGCATTCGTTTGTGTGGGATGTTCTACCAGGTTCATTCCTAGATAATGCACTCAAAGGGCACTAAGCATAGAGTTTGAAAACTGAGTTTCCTTGAGAGCTGCTTGGAAGCCTGATGGTGTGTGAAGTTAGTGAGCCAAATGGAGTTGTTCTCCCACAAGAACCACTCGGCTGATCCTTCTTAAATATGCCCTTCACCAACATGCAGTGTTTCCTTGATTGAATTAGCTCTCACACCAATATTTGCGTCTAGAGCCTTTGCATTGAGGGCTATCTGAAAACGGCTGTGGCGCTGAAGTTGCCTGTGAATGTGGAGTTGGTGGCATGTGAAACCCGCATGTGGAGCATTCGTTTATGTGGGATGCTCTCCAAGCTTCATTTCAGTCCTAGGCACACAAAGAGCACTAAGCATAGAGTGTGAAAACTGAGTTTCCTTGAGAGCTGCTTGGAAGCCTGATGGTGTGTGAAGTTAGTGAGCCAAATGGAGTTGTTCTCCCACAAGAACCACTCGGCTGATCCTTCTTCAATATGCCCTTCACCAACATGAAGTGTTCCTTTGATTGAATTAGCTCTCACACCAATATTTGCGTCTAGAGCCTTTGCATTGAGGGCTATCTGAAAACGGCTGTGGCGCTGAAGTTGCCTGTGAATGTGGAGTTGGTGGCATGTGAAACCCGCATGTGGAGCATTCGTTTGTGTGGGATGCTCTACCAGGTTCATTTCAGTCCTAGGAGCTCAAAGGGCACTAAGCATAGAGTGTGAAAACTGAGTTTCCTTGAGAGCTGCTTGGAAGCCTGATGGTGTGTGAAGTTAGTGAGCCAAATGGAGTTGTTCTCCCACAAGAACCACTCGGCTGATCCTTCTTCAATATGCCCTTCACCAACATGCAGTGTTTCCTTGATTGAATTAGCTCTCACACCAATATTTGCGTCTAGAGCCTTTGCATTGAGGGCTATCTGAAAACGGCTGTGGCGCTGAAGTTGCCTGTGAATGTGGAGTTGGTGGCAAGTGAAACACGCATGTGGAGCATTCGTTTGTGTGGGATGCTGACCAAGCTTCATTTCAGTCCTAGGCACTCAAAGGGCACTAAGCATAAAGTGTGAAAACTGAGTTTCCTTGAGAGCTGCTTGGAAGCCTGATGGTGTGTGAAGTTAGTGAGCCAAATGGAGTTGTTCTCCCACAAGAACCACTCGGCTGATCCTTCTTCAATATGCCCTTCACCAACATGCAGTGTTTCCTTGATTGAATTAGCTCTCACACCAATATTTGCGTCTAGAGCCTTTGCATTGAGGGCTATCTGAAAACGGCTGTGGCGCTGAAGTTGCCTGTGAATGTGGAGTTGGTGGCATGTGAAACCCGCATGTGGAGCATTCGTTTGTGTGGGATGCTCTACCAGGTTCATTCCTACATAATGCTCTCAAAGGTCACTAAGCATAGAGTGTGAAACCTGAGTTTCCTTGAGAGCTGCTTGGAAGCCTGATGGTGTGTGAAGTTAGTGAGCCAAATGGAGTTGTTCTCCCACAAGAACCACTCGGCTGATCCTTCTTCAATATGCCCTTCACCAACATGAAGTGTTCCTTTGATTGAATTAGCTCTCACACCAATATTTGCGTCTAGAGCCTTTGCATTGAGGGCTATCTGAAAACGGCTGTGGCGCTGAAGTTGCCTGTGAATGTGGAGTTGGTGGCATGTGAAACCCGCATGTGGAGCATTCGTTTGGGTGGGATGCTCTACCAGGTTCATTTCAGTCCTAGGCACTCAAAGGGCACTAAGCATAGAGTGTGAAACCTGAGTTTCCTTGAGAGCTGCTTGGAAGCCTGATGGTGTGTGAAGTTAGTGAGCCAAATGGAGTTGTTCTCCCACAAGAACCACTCCCCTGATCCTTCTTCAAATGCCCTTCACCAACATGCAGTGTTTCCTTGATTGAATTAGCTCTCACACCAATATTTGCGTCTAGAGCCTTTGCATTGAGGGCTATCTGAAAACGGCTGTGGCGCTGAAGTTGCCTGTGAATGTGGAGTTGGTGGCATGTGAAACCCGCATGTGGAGCATTCGTGTGTGGGATGCTGACCAAGCTTCATTTCAGTCCTAGGCACTCAAAGGGCACTAAGCATAGAGTGTGAAACCTGAGTTTCCTTGAGAGCTGCTTGGAAGCCTGATGGTGTGTGAAGTTAGTGAGCCAAATGGAGTTGTTCTCCCACAAGAACCACTCGGCTGATCCTTCTTCAATATGCCCTTCACCAACATGCAGTGTTTCCTTGATTGAATTAGCTCTCACACCAATATTTGCGTCTAGAGCCTTTGCATTGAGGGCTATCTGAAAACGGCTGTGGCGCTGAAGTTGCCTGTGAATGTGGAGTTGGTGGCATGTGAAACCCGCATGTGGAGCATTCGTTTGTGTGGGATGCTGACCAAGCTTCATTTCAGTCCTAGGCACACAAAGGGCACTAAGCATAGAGTGTGAAAACTGAGTTTCCTTGAGAGCTGCTTGGAAGCCTGATGGTGTGTGAAGTTAGTGAGCCAAATGGAGTTGTTCTCCCACAAGAACCACTCGGCTGATCCTTCTTCAATATGCCCTTCACCAACATGAAGTGTTTCCTTGATTGAATTAGCTCTCACACCAATATTTGCGTCTAGAGCCTTTGCATTGAGGGCTATCTGAAAACGGCTGTTACGCTGAAGTTGCCTGTGAATGTGGAGTTGGTGGCATGTGAAAACGCATGTGGAGCATTCGTTTGTGTGGGATGCTCACCAAGCTTCAATTCAGTCCTAGGCACTCAAAGGGCACTAAGCATAGAGTGTGAAACCTGAGTTTCCTTGAGAGCTGCTTGGAAGCCTGATGGTGTGTGATGTTAGTGAGCCAAATGGAGTTGTTCTCCCACAAGAACCACTCGGCTGATCCTTCTTCAATATGCCCTTCACCAACATGCAGTGTTTCCTTGATTGAATTAGCTCTCACACCAATATTTGCGTCTAGAGCCTTTGCATTGAGGGCTATCTGAAAACACCTGTGGCGCTGAAGTTGCCTGTGAATGTGGAGTTGGTGGCATGTGAAACCCGCATGTGGAGCATTCGTTTGTGTGGGATGTTCTACCAGGTTCATTCCTAGATAATGCACTCAAAGGGCACTAAGCATAGAGTGTGAAACCTGAGTTTCCTTGAGAGCTGCTTGGAAGCCTGATGGTGTGTGAAGTTAGTGAGCCAAATGGAGTTGTTCTCCCACAAGAACCACTCGGCTGATCCTTCTTCAATATGCCCTTCACCAACATGCAGTGTTTCCTTGATTGAATTAGCTCTCACACCAATATTTGCGTCTAGAGCCTTTGCATTGAGGGCTATCTGAAAACGGCTGTGGCGCTGAAGTTGCCTGTGAATGTGGAGTTGGTGGCATGTGAAACCCGTATGTGCAGCATTCGTTTATGTGGGATGCTCTCCAAGCTTCATTTCAGTCCTAGGCACTCATAGGGCACTAAACATAGAGTGTGAAAACTGAGTTTCCTTGAGAGCTGCTTGGAAGCCTGATGGTGTGTGAAGTTAGTGAGCCAAATGGAGTTGTTCTCCCACAAGAACCACTCGGCTGATCCTTCTTCAATATGCCCTTCACCAACATGCAGTGTTTCCTTGATTGAATTAGCTCTCACACCAATATTTGCGTCTAGAGCCTTTGCATTGAGGGCTATCTGAAAACGGCTGTGGCGCTGAAGTTGCCTGTGAATGTGGAGTTGGTGGCATGTGAAACCCGCATGTGGAGCATTCGTTTATGTGGGATGCTCTCCAAGCTTCATTTCAGTCCTAGGCACTCATAGGGCACTAAGCATAGAGTGTGAAAACTGAGTTTCCTTGAGAGCTGCTTGGAAGCCTGATGGTGTGTGAAGTTAGTGAGCCAAATGGAGTTGTTCTCCCACAAGAACCACTCGGCTGATCCTTCTTCAATATGCCCTTCACCAACATGCAGTGTTTCCTTGATTGAATTAGCTCTCACACCAATATTTGCGTCTAGAGCCTTTGCATTGAGGGCTATCTGAAAACGGCTGTGGCGCTGAAGTTGCCTGTGAATGTGGAGTTGGTGGCATGTGAAACCCGCATGTGGAGCATTCGTTTGTGTGGGATGCTCACCAAGCTTCATTTCAGTCCTAGGCACTCAAAGGTCACTAAGCATAGAGTGTGAAACCTGAGTTTCCTTGAGAGCTGCTTGGAAGCCTGATGGTGTGTGAAGTTAGTGAGCCAAATGGAGTTGTTCTCCCACAAGAACCACTCGGCTGATCCTTCTTCAATATGCCCTTCACCAACACGAAGTGTTCCTTTGATTGAATTAGCTCTCACACCAATATTTGCGTCTAGAGCCTTTGCATTGAGGGCTATCTGAAAACGGCTGTGGCGCTGAAGTTGCCTGTGAATGTGGAGTTGGTGGCATGTGAAACCCGCATGTGGAGCATTCGTTTGGGTGGGATGCTCTACCAGGTTCATTTCAGTCCTAGGCACTCAAAGGGCACTAAGCATAGAGTGTGAAAACTGAGTTTCCTTGAGAGCTGCTTGGAAGCCTGATGGTGTGTGAAGTTAGTGAGCCAAATGGAGTTGTTCTCCCACAAGAACCACTCGGCTGATCCTTCTACAATATGCCCTTCACCAACATGCAGTGTTTCCTTGATTGAATTAGCTCTCACACCAATATTTGCGTCTAGAGCCTTTGCATTGAGGGCTATCTGAAAACGGCTGTGGCGCTGAAGTTGCCTGTGAATGTGGAGTTGGTGGCATGTGAAACCCGCATGTGGAGCATTCGTTTGTGTGGGATGCTGACCAAGCTTCATTTCAGTCCTAGGCACTCAAAGGGCACTAAGCATAGAGTGTGAAACCTGAGTTTCCTTGAGAGCTGCTTGGAAGCCTGATGGTGTGTGAAGTTAGTGAGCCAAATGGAGTTGTTCTCCCACAAGAACCACTCTGCTGATCCTTCTTCAATATGCCCTTCACCAACATGCAGTGTTTCCTTGATTGAATTAGCTCTCACACCAATATTTGCGTCTAGAGCCTTTGCATTGAGGGCTATCTGAAAACGGCTGTGGCGCTGAAGTTGCCTGTGAATGTGGAGTTGGTGGCATGTGAAACCCGCATGTGGAGCATTCGTTTGTGTGGGATGCTGACCAAGCTTCATTTCAGTCCTAGGCACACAAAGGGCACTAAGCATAGAGTGTGAAAACTGAGTTTCCTTGAGAGCTGCTTGGAAGCCTGATGGTGTGTGAAGTTAGTGAGCCAAATGGAGTTGTTCTCCCACAAGAACCACTCGGCTGATCCTTCTTCAATATGCCCTTCACCAACATGCAGTGTTTCCTTGATTGAATTAGCTCTCACACCAATATTTGCGTCTAGAGCCTTTGCATTGAGGGCTATCTGAAAACGGCTGTGGCGCTGAAGTTGCCTGTGAATGTGGAGTTGGTGGCATGTGAAACCCGCATGTGCAGCATTCGTTTCTGTGGGATGCTCACCAAGCTTCATTTCAGTCCTAGGCACACAAAGAGCACTAAGCATAGAGTGTGAAAACTGAGTTTCCTTGAGAGCTGCTTGGAAGCCTGATGGTGTGTGAAGTTAGTGAGCCAAATGGAGTTGTTCTCCCACAAGAACCACTCGGCTGATCCTTCTTCAATATGCCCTTCACCAACATGCAGTGTTTCCTTGTTTGAATTAGCTCTCACACCAATATTTGCGTCTAGAGCCTTTGCATTGAGGGCTATCTGAAAACGGCTGTGGCGCTGAAGTTGCCTGTGAATGTGGAGTTGGTGGCATGTGAAACCCGCATGTGGAGCATTCGTTTGTGTGGGATGCTGACCAAGCTTCATTTCAGTCCTAAGAGCTCAAAGGGCACTAAGCATAGAGTGTGAAACCTGAGTTTCCTTGAGAGCTGCTTGGAAGCCTGATGGTGTGTGAAGTTAGTGAGCCAAATGGAGTTGTTCTCCCACAAGAACCACTCGGCTGATCCTTCTTCAATATGCCCTTCACCAACATGCAGTGTTTCCTTGATTGAATTAGCTCTCACACCAATATTTGCGTCTAGAGCCTTTGCATTGAGGGCTATCTGAAAACGGCTGTGGCGCTGAAGTTGCCTGTGAATGTGGAGTTGGTGGCATGTGAAACCCGCATGTGGAGCATTCGTTTGTGTGGGATGCTCACCAAGCTTCATTTCAGTCCTAGGCACTCAAAGGGCACTAAGCATGGAGTGTGAAACCTGAGTTTCCTTGAGAGCTGCTTGGAAGCCTGATGGTGTGTGAAGTTAGTGAGCCAAATGGAGTTGTTCTCCCACAAGAACCACTCGGCTGATCCTTCTTCAATATGCCCTTCACCAACATGCAGTGTTTCCTTGATTGAATTAGCTCTCACACCAATATTTGCGTCTAGAGCCTTTGCATTGAGGGCTATCTGAAAACGGCTGTGGCGCTGAAGTTGCCTGTGAATGTGGAGTTGGTGGCATGTGAAACCCGCATGTGGAGCATTCGTTTGTGTGGGATGTTCTACCAGGTTCATTCCTAGATAATGCACTCAAAGGGCACTAAGCATAGAGTGTGAAAACTGAGTTTCCTTGAGAGCTGCTTGGAAGCCTGATGGTGTGTGAAGTTAGTGAGCCAAATGGAGTTGTTCTCCCACAAGAACCACTCGGCTGATCCTTCTTCAATATGCCCTTCACCAACATGCAGTGTTTCCTTGATTGAATTAGCTCTCACACCAATATTTGCGTCTAGAGCCTTTGCATTGAGGGCTATCTGAAAACGGCTGTGGCGCTGAAGTTGCCTGTGAATGTGGAGTTGGTGGCATGTGAAACCCGCATGTGCAGCATTCGTTTATGTGGGATGCTCTCCAAGCTTCATTTCAGTCCTAGGCACACAAAGAGCACTAAGCATAGAGTGTGAAAACTGAGTTTCCTTGAGAGCTGCTTGGAAGCCTGATGGTGTGTGAAGTTAGTGAGCCAAATGGAGTTGTTCTCCCACAAGAACCACTCGGCTGATCCTTCTTCAATATGCCCTTCACCAACATGAAGTGTTCCTTTGATTGAATTAGCTCTCACACCAATATTTGCGTCTAGAGCCTTTGCAGTGAGGGCTATCTGAAAACGGCTGTGGCGCTGAAGTTGCCTGTGAATGTGGAGTTGGTGGCATGTGAAACCCGCATGTGGAGCATTCGTTTGTGTGGGATGCTCTACCAGGTTCATTTCAGTCCTAGGAGCTCAAAGGGCACTAAGCATAGAGTGTGAAAACTGAGTTTCCTTGAGAGCTGCTTGGAAGCCTGATGGTGTGTGAAGTTAGTGAGCCAAATGGAGTTGTTCTCCCACAAGAACCACTCGGCTGATCCTTCTTCAATATGCCCTTCACCAACATGCAGTGTTTCCTTGATTGAATTAGCTCTCACACCAATATTTGCGTCTAGAGTCTTTGCATTGAGGGCTATCTGAAAACGGCTGTGGCGCTGAAGTTGCCTGTGAATGTGGAGTTGGTGGCAAGTGAAACCCGCATGTGGAGCATTCGTTTGTGTGGGATGCTGACCAAGCTTCATTTCAGTCCTAGGCACTCAAAGGGCACTAAGCATAGAGTGTGAAAACTGAGTTTCCTTGAGAGCTGCTTGGAAGCCTGATGGTGTGTGAAGTTAGTGAGCCAAATGGAGTTGTTCTCCCACAAGAACCACTCTGCTGATCCTTCTTCAATATGCCCTTCACCAACATGCAGTGTTTCCTTGATTGAATTAGCTCTCACACCAATATTTGCGTCTAGAGCCTTTGCATTGAGGGCTATCTGAAAACGGCTGTGGCGCTGAAGTTGCCTGTGAATGTGGAGTTGGTGGCATGGGAAACCCGCATGTGGAGCATTCGTTTGTGTGGGATGCTGACCAAGCTTCATTTCAGTCCTAGGCACACAAAGGGCACTAAGCATAGAGTGTGAAAACTGAGTTTCCTTGAGAGCTGCTTGGAAGCCTGATGGTGTGTGAAGTTAGTGAGCCAAATGGAGTTGTTCTCCCACAAGAACCACTCGGCTGATCCTTCTTCAATATGCCCTTCACCAACATGCAGTGTTTCCTTGATTGAATTAGCTCTCACACCAATATTTGCGTCTAGAGCCTTTGCATTGAGGGCTATCTGAAAACGGCTGTGGCACTGAAGTTGCCTGTGAATGTGGAGTTGGTGGCATGTGAAACCCGCATGTGGAGCATTCGTTTGTGTGGGATGCTGACCAAGCTTCATTTCAGTCCTAGGCACACAAAGAGCACTAAGCATAGAGTGTGAAAACTGAGTTTCCTTAAGAGCTGCTTGGAAGCCTGATGGTGTGTGAAGTTAGTGAGCCAAATGGAGTTGTTCTCCCACAAGAACCACTCGGCTGATCCTTCTTCAATATGCCCTTCACCAACATGCAGTGTTTCCTTGATTGAATTAGCTCTCACACCAATATTTGCGTCTAGAGCCTTTGCATTGAGGGCTATCTGAAAACGGCTGTGGCGCTGAAGTTGCCTGTGAATGTGGAGTTGGTGGCATGTGAAACCCGCATGTGCAGCATTCGTTTGTGTGCGATGCTGACCAAGCTTCATTTCAGTCCTAGGAGCTCAAAGGGCACTAAGCATAGAGTGTGAAACCTGAGTTTCCTTGAGAGCTGCTTGGAAGCCTGATGGTGTGTGAAGTTAGTGAGCCAAATGGAGTTGTTCTCCCACAAGAACCACTCGGCTGATCCTTCTTCAATATGCCCTTCACCAACATGCAGTGTTTCCTTGATTGAATTAGCTCTCACACCAATATTTGCGTCTAGAGCCTTTGCATTGAGGGCTATCTGAAAACGGCTATGGCGCTGAAGTTGCCTGTCAATGTGGAGTTGGTGGCATGTGAAACCCGCATGTGGAGCATTCGTTTGTGTGGGATGCTCACCAAGCTTCATTTCAGTCCTAGGCACTCAAAGGGCACTAAGCATAGAGTGTGAAACCTGAGTTTCCTTTAGAGCTGCTTGGAAGCCTGATGGTGTGTGAAGTTAGTGAGCCAAATGGAGTTGTTCTCCCACAAGAACCACTCGGCTGATCCTTCTTCAATATGCCCTTCAGCAACATGCAGTGTTTCCTTGATTGAATTAGCTCTCACACCAATATTTGCGTCTAGAGCCTTTGCAGTGAGGGCTATCTGAAAACGGCTGTGGCGCTGAAGTTGCCTGTGAATGTGGAGTTGGTGGCATGTGAAACCCGCATGTGGAGCATTCGTTTGTGTGGGATGTTCTACCAGGTTCATTCCTAGATAATGCACTCAAAGGGCACTAAGCATAGAGTTTGAAAACTGAGTTTCCTTGAGAGCTGCTTGGAAGCCTGATGGTGTGTGAAGTTAGTGAGCCAAATGGAGTTGTTCTCCCACAAGAACCACTCGGCTGATCCTTCTTCAATATGCCCTTCACCAACATGCAGTGTTTCCTTGATTGAATTAGCTCTCACACCAATATTTGCGTCTAGAGCCTTTGCATTGAGGGCTATCTGAAAACGGCTGTGGCGCTGAAGTTGCCTGTGAATGTGGAGTTGGTGGCATGTGAAACCCGCATGTGGAGCATTCGTTTATGTGGGATGCTCTCCAAGCTTCATTTCAGTCCTAGGCACACAAAGAGCACTAAGCATAGAGTGTGAAAACTGAGTTTCCTTGAGAGCTGCTTGGAAGCCTGATGGTGTGTGAAGTTAGTGAGCCAAATGGAGTTGTTCTCCCACAAGAACCACTCGGCTGATCCTTCTTCAATATGCCCTTCACCAACATGCAGTGTTTCCTTGATTGAATTAGCTCTCACACCAATATTTGCGTCTAGAGCCTTTGCATTGAGGGCTATCTGAAAACGGCTGTGGCGCTGAAGTTGCCTGTGAATGTGGAGTTGGTGGCATGTGAAACCCGCATGTGGAGCATTCGTTTCTGTGGGATGCTCTCCAAGCTTCATTTCAGTCCTCGGCACTCATAGAACACTAAACATAGAGTGTGAAAACTGAGTTTCCTTGAGAGCTGCTTGGAAGCCTGATGGTGTGTGAAGTTAGTGAGCCAAATGGAGTTGTTCTCCCACAAGAACCACTCGGCTGATCCTTCTTCAATATGCCCTTCACCAACATGCAGTGTTTCCTTGATTGAATTAGCTCTCACACCAATATTTGCGTCTAGAGCCTTTGCATTGAGGGCTATCTGAAAACGGCTGTGGCGCTGAAGTTGCCTGTGAATGTGGAGTTGGTGGCATGTGAAACCCGCATGTGGAGCATTCGTTTGGGTGGGATGCTCTACCAGGTTCATTTCAGTCCTAGGCACTCAAAGGGCACTAAGCATAGAGTGTGAAAACTGAGTTTCCTTGAGAGCTGCTTGGAAGCCTGATGGTGTGTGAAGTTAGTGAGCCAAATGGAGTTGTTCTCCCACAAGAACCACTCGGCTGATCCTTCTACAATATGCCCTTCACCAACATGCAGTGTTTCCTTGATTGAATTAGCTCTCACACCAATATTTGCGTCTAGAGCCTTTGCATTGAGGGCTATCTGAAAACGGCTGTGGCGCTGAAGTTGCCTGTGAATGTGGAGTTGGTGGCATGTGAAACCCGCATGTGGAGCATTCGTTTGTGTGGGATGCTGACCAAGCTTCATTTCAGTCCTAGGCACTCAAAGGGCACTAAGCATAGAGTGTGAAACCTGAGTTTCCTTGAGAGCTGCTTGGAAGCCTGATGGTGTGTGAAGTTAGTGAGCCAAAGGGAGTTGTTCTCCCACAAGAACCACTCTGCTGATCCTTCTTCAATATGCCCTTCACCAACATGCAGTGTTTCCTTGATTGAATTAGCTCTCACACCAATATTTGCGTCTAGAGCCTTTGCATTGAGGGCTATCTGAAAACGGCTGTGGCGCTGAAGTTGCCTGTGAATGTGGAGTTGGTGGCATGTGAAACCAGCATGTGGAGCATTCGTTTGTGTGGGATGCTGACCAAGCTTCATTTCAGTCCTAGGCACACAAAGGGCACTAAGCATAGAGTGTGAAAACTGAGTTTCCTTGAGAGCTGCTTGGAAGCCTGATGGTGTGTGAAGTTAGTGAGCCAAATGGAGTTGTTCTCCCACAAGAACCACTCGGCTGATCCTTTTTCAATATGCCCTTCACCAGCATGCAGTGTTTCCTTGATTGAATTAGCTCTCACACCAATATTTGCGTCTAGAGCCTTTGCATTGAGGGCTATCTGAAAACGGCTGTGGCGCTGAAGTTGCCTGTGAATGTGGAGTTGGTGGCATGTGAAACCCGCATGTGCAGCATTCGTTTATGTGGGATGCTCTCCAAGCTTCATTTCAGTCCTAGGCACTCATAGGGCACTAAGCATAGAGTGTGAAAACTGGGTTTCCTTGAGAGCTGCTTGGAAGCCTGATGGTGTGTGAAGTTAGTGAGCCAAATGGAGTTGTTCTCCCACAAGAACCACTCGGCTGATCCTTCTTCAATATGCCCTTCACCAACATGCAGTGTTTCCTTGATTGAATTAGCTCTCACACCAATATTTGCGTCTAGAGCCTTTGCATTGAGGGCTATCTGAAAACGGCTGTGGCGCTGAAGTTGCCTGTGAATGTGGAGTTGGTGGCATGTGAAACCCGCATGTGGAGCATTCGTTTGTGTGGGATGCTCACCAAGCTTCATTTCAGTCCTAGGAGCGCAAAGGGCACTAAGCATAGAGTGTGAAACCTGAGTTTCCTTGAGAGCTGCTTGGAAGCCTGATGGTGTGTGAAGTTAGTGAGCCAAATGGAGTTGTTCTCCCACAAGAACCACTCGGCTGATCCTTCTTCAATATGCCCTTCACCAACATGCAGTGTTTCCTTGATTGAATTAGCTCTCACACCAATATTTGCGTCTAGAGCCTTTGCATTGAGGGCTATCTGAAAACGGCTGTGGCGCTGAAGTTGCCTGTGAATGTGGAGTTGGTGGCATGTGAAACCCGCATGTGGAGCATTCGTTTGTGTGGGATGCTCACCAAGCTTCATTTCAGTCCTAGGCACTCAAAGGGCACTAAGCATAGAGTGTGAAACCTGAGTTTCCTTGAGAGCTGCTTGGAAGCCTGATGGTGTGTGAAGTTAGTGAGCCAAATGGAGTTGTTCTCCCACAAGAACCACTCGGCTGATCCTTCTTCAATATGCCCTTCACCAACATGCAGTGTTTCCTTGATTGAATTAGCTCTCACACCAATATTTGCGTCTAGAGCCTTTGCGTTGAGGGCTATCTGAAAACACCTGTGGCGCTGAAGTTGCCTGTGAATGTGGAGTTGGTGGCATGTGAAACCCGCATGTGGAGCATTCGTTTGTGTGGGATGTTCTACCAGGTTCATTCCTAGATAATGCACTCAAAGGGCACTAAGCATAGAGTTTGAAACCTGAGTTTCCTTGAGAGCTGCTTGGAAGCCTGATGGTGTGTGAAGTTAGTGAGCCAAATGGAGTTGTTCTCCCAAAAGAACCACTCGGCTGATCCTTCTTCAATATGCCCTTCACCAACATGCAGTGTTTCCTTGATTGAATTAGCTCTCACACCAATATTTGCGTCTAGAGCCTTTGCATTGAGGGCTATCTGAAAACGGCTGTGGCGCTGAAGTTGCCTGTGAATGTGGAGTTGGTGGCATGTGAAACCCGCATGTGGAGCATTCGTTTATGTGGGATGCTCTCCAAGCTTCATTTCAGTCCTAGGCACTCATAGGGCACTAAGCATAGAGTGTGAAAACTGAGTTTCCTTGAGAGCTGCTTGGAAGCCTGATGGTGTGTGAAGTTAGTGAGCCAAATGGAGTTGTTCTCCCACAAGAACCACTCGGCTGATCCTTCTACAATATGCCCTTCACCAGCATGCAGTGTTTCCTTGATTGAATTAGCTCTCACACCAATATTTGCGTCTAGAGCCTTTGCATTGAGGGCTATCTGAAAACGGCTGTGGCGCTGAAGTTGCCTGTGAATGTGGAGTTGGTGGCATGTGAAACCCGCATGTGGAGCATTCGTTTGTGTGGGATGCTGACCAAGCTTCATTTCAGTCCTAGGCACACAAAGGGCACTAAGCATAGAGTGTGAAAACTGAGTTTCCTTGAGAGCTGCTTGGAAGCCTGATGGTGTGTGAAGTTAGTGAGCCAAATGGAGTTGTTCTCCCACAAGAACCACTCGGCTGATCCTTCTTCAATATGCCCTTCACCAGCATGCAGTGTTTCCTTGATTGAATTAGCTCTCACACCAATATTTGCGTCTAGAGCCTTTGCACTGAGGGCTATCTGAAAACGGCTGTGGCGCTGAAGTTGCCTGTGAATGTGGAGTTGGTGGCATGTGAAACCCGCATGTGCAGCATTCGTTTATGTGGGATGCTGACCAAGCTTCATTTCAGTCCTAGGCACTCATAGGGCACTAAGCATAGAGTGTGAAAACTGGGTTTCCTTGAGAGCTGCTTGGAAGCCTGATGGTGTGTGAAGTTAGTGAGCCAAATGGAGTTGTTCTCCCACAAGAACCACTCGGCTGATCCTTCTTCAATATGCCCTTCACCAACATGCAGTGTTTCCTTGTTTGAATGAGCTCTCACACCAATATTTGCGTCTAGAGCCTTTGCATTGAGGGCTATCTGAAAACACCTGTGGCGCTGAAGTTGCCTGTGAATGTGGAGTTGGTGGCATGTGAAACCCGCATGTGGAGCATTCGTTTGTGTGGGATGCTCACCAAGCTTCATTTCAGTCCTAGGAGCTCAAAGGGCACTAAGCATAGAGTGTGAAACCTGAGTTTCCTTGAGAGCTGCTTGGAAGCCTGATGGTGTGTGAAGTTAGTGAGCCAAATGGAGTTGTTCTCCCACAAGAACCACTCGGCTGATCCTTCTTCAATATGCCCTTCACCAACATGCAGTGTTTCCTTGATTGAATTAGCTCTCACACCAATATTTGCGTCTAGAGCCTTTGCATTGAGGGCTATCTGAAAACGGCTGTGGCGCTGAAGTTGCCTGTGAATGTGGAGTTGGTGGCATGTGAAACCCGCATGTGGAGCATTCGTTTGTGTGGGATGCTCACCAAGCTTCATTTCAGTCCTAGGCACTCAAAGGGCACTAAGCATAGAGTGTGAAACCTGAGTTTCCTTGAGAGCTGCTTGGAAGCCTGATGGTGTGTGAAGTTAGTGAGCCAAATGGAGTTGTTCTCCCACAAGAACCACTCGGCTGATCCTTCTTCAATATGCCCTTCACCAACATGCAGTGTTTCCTTGATTGAATTAGCTCTCACACCAATATTTGCGTCTAGAGCCTTTGCATTGAGGGCTATCTGAAAACGGCTGTGGCGCTGAAGTTGCCTGTGAATGTGGAGTTGGTGGCATGTGAAACCCGCATGTGGAGCATTCGTTTATGTGGGATGCTCTCCAAGCTTCATTTCAGTCCTAGGCACACAAAGAGCACTAAGCATAGAGTGTGAAAACTGAGTTTCCTTGAGAGCTGCTTGGAAGCCTGATGGTGTGTGAAGTTAGTGAGCCAAATGGAGTTGTTCTCCCACAAGAACCACTCGGCTGATCCTTCTTCAATATGCCCTTCACCAACATGCAGTGTTTCCTTGATTGAATTAGCTCTCACACCAATATTTGCGTCTAGAGCCTTTGCATTGAGGGCTATCTGAAAACGGCTGTGGCGCTGAAGTTGCCTGTGAATGTGGAGTTGGTGGCATGTGAAACCCGCATGTGGAGCATTCGTTTATGTGGGATGCTCTCCAAGCTTCATTTCAGTCCTAGGCACTCATAGGGCACTAAGCATAGAGTGTGAAAACTGAGTTTCCTTGAGAGCTGCTTGGAAGCCTGATGGTGTGTGAAGTTACTGAGCCAAATGGAGTTGTTCTCCCACAAGAACCACTCTGCTGATCCTTCTTCAATATGCCCTTCACCAACATGCAGTGTTTCCTTGATTGAATTAGCTCTCACACCAATATTTGCGTCTAGAGCCTTTGCAGTGAGGGCTATCTGAAAACGGCTGTGGCGCTGAAGTTGCCTGTGAATGTGGAGTTGGTGGCATGTGAAACCCGCATGTGGAGCATTCGTTTGTGTGGGATGTTCTACCAGGTTCATTCCTAGATAATGCACTCAAAGGGCACTAAGCATAGAGTTTGAAAACTGAGTTTCCTTGAGAGCTGCTTGGAAGCCTGATGGTGTGTGAAGTTAGTGAGCCAAATGGAGTTGTTCTCCCACAAGAACCACTCGGCTGATCCTTCTTCAATATGCCCTTCACCAACATGCAGTGTTTCCTTGATTGAATTAGCTCTCACACCAATATTTGCGTCTAGAGCCTTTGCATTGAGGGCTATCTGAAAACGGCTGTGGCGCTGAAGTTGCCTGTGAATGTGGAGTTGGTGGCATGTGAAACCCGCATGTGGAGCATTCGTTTATGTGGGATGCTCTCCAAGCTTCATTTCAGTCCTAGGCACACAAAGAGCACTAAGCATAGAGTGTGAAAACTGAGTTTCCTTGAGAGCTGCTTGGAAGCCTGATGGTGTGTGAAGTTAGTGAGCCAAATGGAGTTGTTCTCCCACAAGAACCACTCGGCTGATCCTTCTTCAATATGCCCTTCACCAACATGCAGTGTTTCCTTGATTGAATTAGCTCTCACACCAATATTTGCGTCTAGAGCCTTTGCATTGAGGGCTATCTGAAAACGGCTGTGGCGCTGAAGTTGCCTGTGAATGTGGAGTTGGTGGCATGTGAAACCCGCATGTGGAGCATTCGTTTCTGTGGGATGCTCTCCAAGCTTCATTTCAGTCCTTGGCACTCATAGAACACTAAACATAGAGTGTGAAAACTGAGTTTCCTTGAGAGCTGCTTGGAAGCCCGATGGTGTGTGAAGTTAGTGAGCCAAATGGAGTTGTTCTCCCACAAGAACCACTCGGCTGATCCTTCTTCAATATGCCCTTCACCAACATGCAGTGTTTCCTTGATTGAATTAGCTCTCACACCAATATTTGCGTCTAGAGCCTTTGCATTGAGGGCTATCTGAAAACGGCTGTGGCGCTGAAGTTGCCTGTGAATGTGGAGTTGGTGGCATGTGAAACCCGCATGTGGAGCATTCGTTTGGGTGGGATGCTCTACCAGGTTCATTTCAGTCCTAGGCACTCAAAGGGCACTAAGCATAGAGTGTGAAAACTGAGTTTCCTTGAGAGCTGCTTGGAAGCCTGATGGTGTGTGAAGTTAGTGAGCCAAATGGAGTTGTTCTCCCACAAGAACCACTCGGCTGATCCTTCTACAATATGCCCTTCACCAACATGCAGTGTTTCCTTGATTGAATTAGCTCTCACACCAATATTTGCGTCTAGAGCCTTTGCATTGAGGGCTATCTGAAAACGGCTGTGGCGCTGAAGTTGCCTGTGAATGTGGAGTTGGTGGCATGTGAAACCCGCATGTGGAGCATTCGTTTGTGTGGGATGCTGACCAAGCTTCATTTCAGTCCTAGGCACTCAAAGGGCACTAAGCATAGAGTGTGAAACCTGAGTTTCCTTGAGAGCTGCTTGGAAGCCTGATGGTGTGTGAAGTTAGTGAGCCAAAGGGAGTTGTTCTCCCACAAGAACCACTCTGCTGATCCTTCTTCAATATGCCCTTCACCAACATGCAGTGTTTCCTTGATTGAATTAGCTCTCACACCAATATTTGCGTCTAGAGCCTTTGCATTGAGGGCTATCTGAAAACGGCTGTGGCGCTGAAGTTGCCTGTGAATGTGGAGTTGGTGGCATGTGAAACCAGCATGTGGAGCATTCGTTTGTGTGGGATGCTGACCAAGCTTCATTTCAGTCCTAGGCACACAAAGGGCACTAAGCATAGAGTGTGAAAACTGAGTTTCCTTGAGAGCTGCTTGGAAGCCTGATGGTGTGTGAAGTTAGTGAGCCAAATGGAGTTGTTCTCCCACAAGAACCACTCGGCTGATCCTTTTTCAATATGCCCTTCACCAGCATGCAGTGTTTCCTTGATTGAATTAGCTCTCACACCAATATTTGCGTCTAGAGCCTTTGCATTGAGGGCTATCTGAAAACGGCTGTGGCGCTGAAGTTGCCTGTGAATGTGGAGTTGGTGGCATGTGAAACCCGCATGTGCAGCATTCGTTTATGTGGGATGCTCTCCAAGCTTCATTTCAGTCCTAGGCACTCATAGGGCACTAAGCATAGAGTGTGAAAACTGGGTTTCCTTGAGAGCTGCTTGGAAGCCTGATGGTGTGTGAAGTTAGTGAGCCAAATGGAGTTGTTCTCCCACAAGAACCACTCGGCTGATCCTTCTTCAATATGCCCTTCACCAACATGCAGTGTTTCCTTGATTGAATTAGCTCTCACACCAATATTTGCGTCTAGAGCCTTTGCATTGAGGGCTATCTGAAAACGGCTGTGGCGCTGAAGTTGCCTGTGAATGTGGAGTTGGTGGCATGTGAAACCCGCATGTGGAGCATTCGTTTGTGTGGGATGCTCACCAAGCTTCATTTCAGTCCTAGGAGCTCAAAGGGCACTAAGCATAGAGTGTGAAACCTGAGTTTCCTTGAGAGCTGCTTGGAAGCCTGATGGTGTGTGAAGTTAGTGAGCCAAATGGAGTTGTTCTCCCACAAGAACCACTCGGCTGATCCTTCTTCAATATGCCCTTCACCAACATGCAGTGTTTCCTTGATTGAATTAGCTCTCACACCAATATTTGCGTCTAGAGCCTTTGCATTGAGGGCTATCTGAAAACGGCTGTGGCGCTGAAGTTGCCTGTGAATGTGGAGTTGGTGGCATGTGAAACCCGCATGTGGAGCATTCGTTTGTGTGGGATGCTCACCAAGCTTCATTTCAGTCCTAGGCACTCAAAGGGCACTAAGCATAGAGTGTGAAACCTGAGTTTCCTTGAGAGCTGCTTGGAAGCCTGATGGTGTGTGAAGTTAGTGAGCCAAATGGAGTTGTTCTCCCACAAGAACCACTCGGCTGATCCTTCTTCAATATGCCCTTCACCAACATGCAGTGTTTCCTTGATTGAATTAGCTCTCACACCAATATTTGCGTCTAGAGCCTTTGCGTTGAGGGCTATCTGAAAACACCTGTGGCGCTGAAGTTGCCTGTGAATGTGGAGTTGGTGGCATGTGAAACCCGCATGTGGAGCATTCGTTTGTGTGGGATGTTCTACCAGGTTCATTCCTAGATAATGCACTCAAAGGGCACTAAGCATAGAGTTTGAAACCTGAGTTTCCTTGAGAGCTGCTTGGAAGCCTGATGGTGTGTGAAGTTAGTGAGCCAAATGGAGTTGTTCTCCCAAAAGAACCACTCGGCTGATCCTTCTTCAATATGCCCTTCAGCAACATGCAGTGTTTCCTTGATTGAATTAGCTCTCACACCAATATTTGCGTCTAGAGCCTTTGCATTGAGGGCTATCTGAAAACGGCTGTGGCGCTGAAGTTGCCTGTGAATGTGGAGTTGGTGGCATGTGAAACCCGTATGTGCAGCATTCGTTTATGTGGGATTCTCTCCAAGCTTCATTTCAGTCCTAGGCACTCATAGGGCACTAAACATAGAGTGTGAAAACTGAGTTTCCTTGAGAGCTGCTTGGAAGCCTGATGGTGTGTGAAGTTAGTGAGCCAAATGGAGTTGTTCTCCCACAAGAACCACTCGGCTGATCCTTCTTCAATATGCCCTTCACCAACATGCAGTGTTTCCTTGATTGAATTAGCTCTCACACCAATATTTGCGTCTAGAGCCTTTGCATTGAGGGCTATCTGAAAACGGCTGTGGCGCTGAAGTTGCCTGTGAATGTGGAGTTGGTGGCATGTGAAACCCGCATGTGGAGCATTCGTTTATGTGGGATGCTCTCCAAGCTTCATTTCAGTCCTAGGCACTCATAGGGCACTAAGCATAGAGTGTGAAAACTGAGTTTCCTTGAGAGCTGCTTGGAAGCCTGATGGTGTGTGAAGTTAGTGAGCCAAATGGAGTTGTTCTCCCACAAGAACCACTCGGCTGATCCTTCTACAATATGCCCTTCACCAACATGCAGTGTTTCCTTGATTGAATTAGCTCTCACACCAATATTTGCGTCTAGAGCCTTTGCATTGAGGGCTATCTGAAAACGGCTGTGGCGCTGAAGTTGCCTGTGAATGTGGAGTTGGTGGCATGTGAAACCCGCATGTGGAGCATTCGTTTGTGTGGGATGCTGACCAAGCTTCATTTCAGTCCTAGGCACTCATAGGGCACTAAGCATAGAGTGTGAAAACTGGGTTTCCTTGAGAGCTGCTTGGAAGCCTGATGGTGTGTGAAGTTAGTGAGCCAAATGGAGTTGTTCTCCCACAAGAACCACTCGGCTGATCCTTCTTCAATATGCCCTTCACCAACATGCAGTGTTTCCTTGTTTGAATGAGCTCTCACACCAATATTTGCGTCTAGAGCCTTTGCATTGAGGGCTATCTGAAAACACCTGTGGCGCTGAAGTTGCCTGTGAATGTGGAGTTGGTGGCATGTGAAACCCGCATGTGGAGCATTCGTTTGTGTGGGATGCTCACCAAGCTTCATTTCAGTCCTAGGAGCTCAAAGGGCACTAAGCATAGAGTGTGAAACCTGAGTTTCCTTGAGAGCTGCTTGGAAGCCTGATGGTGTGTGAAGTTAGTGAGCCAAATGGAGTTGTTCTCCCACAAGAACCACTCGGCTGATCCTTCTTCAATATGCCCTTCACCAACATGCAGTGTTTCCTTGATTGAATTAGCTCTCACACCAATATTTGCGTCTAGAGCCTTTGCATTGAGGGCTATCTGAAAACGGCTGTGGCGCTGAAGTTGCCTGTGAATGTGGAGTTGGTGGCATGTGAAACCCGCATGTGGAGCATTCGTTTATGTGGGATGCTCTCCAAGCTTCATTTCAGTCCTAGGCACACAAAGAGCACTAAGCATAGAGTGTGAAAACTGAGTTTCCTTGAGAGCTGCTTGGAAGCCTGATGGTGTGTGAAGTTAGTGAGCCAAATGGAGTTGTTCTCCCACAAGAACCACTCGGCTGATCCTTCTTCAATATGCCCTTCACCAACATGCAGTGTTTCCTTGATTGAATTAGCTCTCACACCAATATTTGCGTCTAGAGCCTTTGCATTGAGGGCTATCTGAAAACGGCTGTGGCGCTGAAGTTGCCTGTGAATGTGGAGTTGGTGGCATGTGAAACCCGCATGTGGAGCATTCGTTTATGTGGGATGCTCTCCAAGCTTCATTTCAGTCCTAGGCACTCATAGGGCACTAAGCATAGAGTGTGAAAACTGAGTTTCCTTGAGAGCTGCTTGGAAGCCTGATGGTGTGTGAAGTTACTGAGCCAAATGGAGTTGTTCTCCCACAAGAACCACTCTGCTGATCCTTCTTCAATATGCCCTTCACCAACATGCAGTGTTTCCTTGATTGAATTAGCTCTCACACCAATATTAGCGTCTAGAGCCTTTGCATTGAGGGCTATCTGAAAACGGCTGTGGCGCTGAAGTTGCCTGTGAATGTGGAGTTGGTGGCATGTGAAACCCGCATGTGCAGCATTCGTTTATGTGGGATGCTCTCCAAGCTTCATTTCAGTCCTAGGCACTCATAGGGCACTAAGCATAGAGTGTGAAAACTGAGTTTCCTTGAGAGCTGCTTGGAAGCCTGATGGTGTGTGAAGTTAGTGAGCCAAATGGAGTTGTTCTCCCACAAGAACCACTCGGCTGATCCTTCTTCAATATGCCCTTCACCAACATGCAGTGTTTCCTTGATTGAATTAGCTCTCACACCAATATTTGCGTCTAGAGCCTTTGCATTGAGGGCTATCTGAAAACACCTGTGGCGCTGAAGTTGCCTGTGAATGTGGAGTTGGTGGCATGTGAAACCCGCATGTGGAGCATTCGTTTGTGTGGGATGCTCACCAAGCTTCATTTCAGTCCTAGGCACACAAAGGGCACTAAGCATAGAGTGTGAAACCTGAGTTTCCTTGAGAGCTGTTTGGAAGCCTGATGGTGTGTGAAGTTAGTGAGCCAAATGGAGTTGTTCTCCCACAAGAACCACTCGGCTGATCCTTCTTCAATATGCCCTTCACCAACATGAAGTGTTCCTTTGATTGAATTAGCTCTCACACCAATATTTGCGTCTAGAGCCTTTGCATTGAGGGCTATCTGAAAACGGCTGTGGCGCTGAAGTTGCCTGTGAATGTGGAGTTGGTGGCATGTGAAACCCGCATGTGGAGCATTCGTTTGTGTGGGATGCTCACCAAGCTTCATTTCAGTCCTAGGCACTCAAAGGGCACTAAGCATAGAGTGTGAAACCTGAGTTTCCTTGAGAGCTGCTTGGAAGCCTGATGGTGTGTGAAGTTAGTGAGCCAAATGGAGTTGTTCTCCCACAAGAACCACTCGGCTGATCCTTCTTCAATATGCCCTTCACCAACATGCAGTGTTTCCTTGATTGAATTAGCTCTCACACCAATATTTGCGTCTAGAGCCTTTGCATTGAGGGCTATCTGAAAACGGCTGTGGCGCTGAAGTTGCCTGTGAATGTGGAGTTGGTGGCATGTGAAACCCGCATGTGGAGCATTCGTTTGTGTGGGATGCTGACCAAGCTTCATTTCAGTCCTAGGCACACAAAAGGCACTAAGCATAGAGTGTGAAAACTGAGTTTCCTTGAGAGCTGCTTGGAAGCCTGATGGTGTGTGAAGTTAGTGAGCCAAATGGAGTTGTTCTCCCACAAGAACCACTCGGCTGATCCTTCTTCAATATGCCCTTCACCAACATGCAGTGTTTCCTTGATTGAATTAGCTCTCACACCAATATTTGCGTCTAGAGCCTTTGCATTGAGGGCTATCTGAAAACGGCTGTGGCGCTGAAGTTGCCTGTGAATGTGGAGTTGGTGGCATGTGAAACCCGCATGTGGAGCATTCGTTTGTTTGGGATGCTCACCAAGCTTCATTTCAGTACTAGGCACACAAAGGGCACTAAGCATAGAGTGTGAAACCTGAGTTTCCTTGAGAGCTGCTTGGAAGCCTGATGGTGTGTGAAGTTAGTGAGCCAAATGGAGTTGTTCTCCCACAAGAACCACTCGGCTGATCCTTCTTCAATATGCCCTTCACCAACATGCAGTGTTTCCTTGATTGAATTAGCTCTCACACCAATATTTGCGTCTAGAGCCTTTGCATTGAGGGTATCTGAAAACGGCTGTGGCGCTGAAGTTGCCTGTGAATGTGGAGTTGGTGGCATGTGAAACCCGCATGTGGAGCATTCGTTTCTGTGGGATGCTCTACCAGGTTCATTTCAGTCCTAGGCACTCATAGGGCACTAAGCATAGAGTGTGAAAACTGAGTTTCCTTGACAGCTGCTTGGAAGCCTGATGGTGTGTGAAGTTAGTGAGCCAAATGGAGTTGTTCTCCCACAAGAACCACTCGGCTGATCCTTCTTCAATATGCCCTTCACCAACATGCAGTGTTTCCTTGATTGAATTAGCTCTCACACCAATATTTGCGTCTAGAGCCTTTGCATTGAGGGTATCTGAAAACGGCTGTGGCGCTGAAGTTGCCTGTCAATGTGGAGTTGGTGGCATGTGAAACCCGCATGTGGAGCATTCGTTTGTGTGGGATGCTCTACCAGGTTCATTTCAGTCCTAGGCACTCAAAGGGCACTAAGCATAGAGTGTGAAAACTGAGTTTCCTTGAGAGCTGCTTGGAAGCCTGATGGTGTGTGAAGTTAGTGAGCCAAATGGAGTTGTTCTCCCACAAGAACCACTCGGCTAATCCTTCTTCAATATGCCCTTCACCAACATGCAGTGTTTCCTTGATTGAATTAGCTCTCACACCAATATTTGCGTCTAGAGCCTTTGCATTGAGGGCTATCTGAAAACGGCTGTGGCGCTGAAGTTGCCTGTGAATGTGGAGTTGGTGGCATGTGAAACCCGCATGTGGAGCATTCGTTTGTGTGGGATGCTGACCAAGCTTCATTTCAGTCCTAGGCACTCAAAGGGCACTAAGCATAGAGTGTGCAACCTGAGTTTCCTTGAGAGCTGCTTGGAAGCCTGATGGTGTGTGAAGTTAGTGAGCCAAATGGAGTTGTTCTCCCACAAGAACCACTCGGCTGATCCTTCTTCAATATGCCCTTCACCAACATGCAGTGTTTCCTTGATTGAATTAGCTCTCACACCAATATTTGCGTCTAGAGCCTTTGCATTGAGGGCTATCTGAAAACGGCTGTGGCGCTGAAGTTGCCTGTGAATGTGGAGTTGGTGGCATGTGAAACCCGCATGTGCAGCATTCGTTTATGTGGGATGCTGACCAAGCTTCATTTCAGTCCTAGGCACTCATAGGGCACTAAGCATAGAGTGTGAAAACTGAGTTTCCTTGAGAGCTGCTTGGAAGCCTGATGGTGTGTGAAGTTAGTGAGCCAAATGGAGTTGTTCTCCCACAAGAACCACTCGGCTGATCCTTCTTCAATATGCCCTTCACTAACATGCAGTGTTTCCTTGATTGAATTAGCTCTCACACCAATATTTGCGTCTAGAGCCTTTGCATTGAGGGCTATCTGAAAACGGCTGAGGCGCTGAAGTTGCCTGTGAATGTGGAGTTGGTGGCATGTGAAACCCGCATGTGGAGCATTCGTTTGTTTGGGATGCTCACCAAGCTTCATTTCAGTCCTAGGCACACAAAGGGCACTAAGCATAGAGTGTGAAACCTGAGTCTCCTTGAGAGCTGCTTGGAAGCCTGATGGTGTGTGAAGTTAGTGAGCCAAATGGAGTTGTTCTCCCACAAGAACCACTCGGCTGATCCTTCTTCAATATGCCCTTCACCAACATGCAGTGTTTCCTTGATTGAATTAGCTCTCACACCAATATTTGCGTCTAGAGCCTTTGCATTGAGGGCTATCTGAAAACGGCTGTGGCGCTGAAGTTGCCTGTGAATGTGGAGTTGGTGGCATGTGAAACCCGCATGTGCAGCATTCGTTTATGTGGGATGCTCTCCAAGCTTCATTTCAGTCCTAGGCACTCATAGGGCACTAAGCATAGAGTGTGAAAACTGAGTTTCCTTGAGAGCTGCTTGGAAGCCTGATGGTGTGTGAAGTTAGTGAGCCAAATGGAGTTGTTCTCCCACAAGAACCACTCGGCTGATCCTTCTTCAATATGCCCTTCACCAACATGCAGTGTTTCCTTGATTGAATTAGCTCTCACACCAATATTTGCGTCTAGAGCCTTTGCATTGAGGGCTATCTGAAAACGGCTGTGGCGCTGAAGTTGCCTGTGAATGTGGAGTTGGTGGCATGTGAAACCCGCATGTGGAGCATTCGTTTGTGTGGGATGCTCACCAAGCTTCATTTCAGTCCTAGGCACACAAAGGGCACTAAGCATAGAGTGTGAAACCTGAGTTTCCTTGAGAGCTGCTTGGAAGCCTGATGGTGTGTGAAGTTAGTGAGCCAAATGGAGTTGTTCTCCCACAAGAACCACTCGGCTGATCCTTCTTCAATATGCCCTTCACCAACATGAAGTGTTCCTTTGATTGAATTAGCTCTCACACCAATATTTGCGTCTAGAGCCTTTGCATTGAGGGCTATCTGAAAACGGCTGTGGCGCTGAAGTTGCCTGTGAATGTGGAGTTGGTGGCATGTGAAACCCGCATGTGGAGCATTCGTTTGTGTGGGATGCTCTACCAGGTTCATTTCAGTCCTAGGCACTCAAAGGGCACTAAGCATAGAGTGTGAAACCTGAGTTTCCTTGAGAGCTGCTTGGAAGCCTGATGGTGTGTGAAGTTAGTGAGCCAAATGGAGTTGTTCTCCCACAAGAACCACTCGGCTGATCCTTCTTCAATATGCCCTTCACCAACATGCAGTGTTTCCTTGATTGAATTAGCTCTCACACCAATATTTGCGTCTAGAGCCTTTGCATTGAGGGTATCTGAAAACGGCTGTGGCGCTGAAGTTGCCTGTGAATGTGGAGTTGGTGGCATGTGAAACCCGCATGTGGAGCATTCGTTTGTTTGGGATGCTCTACCAGGTTCATTTCAGTCCTAGACACTCAAAGGGCACTAAGCATAGAGTGTGAAAACTGAGTTTCCTTGAGAGCTGCTTGGAAGCCTGATGGTGTGTGAAGTTAGTGAGCCAAATGGAGTTGTTCTCCCACAAGAACCACTCGGCTGATCCTTCTTCAATATGCCCTTCACCAACATGCAGTGTTTCCTTGATTGAATTAGCTCTCACACCAATATTTGCGTCTAGAGCCTTTGCATTGAGGGCTATCTGAAAACGGCTGTGGCGCTGAAGTTGCCTGTGAATGTGGAGTTGGTGGCATGTGAAACCCGCTTGTGGAGCATTCGTTTGTGTGGGATGCTGACCAAGCTTCATTTCAGTCCTAGGCACTCAAAGGGCACTAAGCATAGAGTGTGAAACCTGAGTTTCCTTGAGAGCTGCTTGGAAGCCTGATGGTGTGTGAAGTTAGTGAGCCAAATGGAGTTGTTCTCCCACAAGAACCACTCGGCTGATCCTTCTTCAATATGCCCTTCACCAACATGCAGTGTTTCCTTGATTGAATTAGCTCTCACACCAATATTTGCGTCTAGAGCCTTTGCATTGAGGTTATCTGAAAACGGCTGTGGCGCTGAAGTTGCCTGTGAATGTGGAGTTGGTGGCATGTGAAACCCGCATGTGGAGCATTCGTTTGTGTGGGATGCTCTACCAGGTTCATTTCAGTCCTAGGCACTCAAAGGGCACTAAGCATAGAGTGTGAAAACTGAGTTTCCTTGAGAGCTGCTTGGAAGCCTGATGGTGTTTGAAGTTAGTGGGCCAAATGGAGTTGTTCTCCCACAAGAACCACTCGGCTAATCCTTCTTCAATATGCCCTTCACCAACATGCAGTGTTTCCTTGATTGAATTAGCTCTCACACCAATATTTGCGTCTAGAGCCTTTGCATTGAGGGCTATCTGAAAATGGCTGTGGCGCTGAAGTTGCCTGTGAATGTGGAGTTGGTGGCATGTGAAACCCGCATGTGGAGCATTCGTTTGTGTGGGATGCTGACCAAGCTTCATTTCAGTCCTAGGCACTCAAAGGGCACTAAGCATAGAGTGTGAAACCTGAGTTTCCTTGAGAGCTGCTTGGAAGCCTGATGGTGTGTGAAGTTAGTGAGCCAAATGGAGTTGTTCTCCCACAAGAACCACTCGGCTGATCCTTCTTCAATATGCCCTTCACCAACATGCAGTGTTTCCTTGATTGAATTAGCTCTCACACCAATATTTGCGTCTAGAGCCTTTGCATTGAGGGCTATCTGAAAACGGCTGTGGCGCTGAAGTTGCCTGTGAATGTGGAGTTGGTGGCATGTGAAACCCGCATGTGCAGCATTCGTTTATGTGGGATGCTCTCCAAGATTCATTTCAGTCCTAGGCACTCATAGGGCACTAAGCATAGAGTGTGAAACCTGAGTTTCCTTGAGAGCTGCTTGGAAGCCTGATGGTGTGTGAAGTTAGAGAGCCAAATGGAGTTGTTCTCCCACAAGAACCACTCGGCTGATCCTTCTTCAATATGCCCTTCACCAACATGCAGTGTTTCCTTGATTGAATTAGCTCTCACACCAATATTTGCGTCTAGAGCCTTTGCATTGAGGGCTATCTGAAAACGGCTGTGGCGCTGAAGTTGCCTGTGAATGTGGAGTTGGTGGCATGTGAAACCCGCATGTGGAGCATTCGTTTCTGTGGGATGCTCACCAAGCTTCATTTCAGTCCTAGGCACACAAAGGGCACTAAGCATAGAGTGTGAAAACTGAGTTTCCTTGAGAGCTGCTTGGAAGCCTGATGGTGTGTGAAGTTAGTGAGCCAAATGGAGTTGTTCTCCCACAAGAACCACTCGGCTGATCCTTCTTCAATATGCCCTTCACCAACATGCAGTGTTTCCTTGATTGAATTAGCTCTCACACCAATATTTGCGTCTAGAGCCTTTGCATTGAGGGCTATCTGAAAACGGCTGTGGCGCTGAAGTTGCCTGTGAATGTGGAGTTGGTGGCATGTGAAACCGCATGTGGAGCATTCATTTGTGTGGGATGCTGACCAAGCTTCATTTCAGTACTAGGCACACAAAGAGCACTAAGCATAGAGTGTGAAAACTGAGTTTCCTTGAGAGCTGCTTGGAAGCCTGATGGTGTGTGAAGTTAGTGAGCCAAATGGAGTTGTTCTCCCTCAAGAACCACTCGGCTGATCCTTCTTCAATATGCCCTTCACCAACATGCAGTGTTTCCTTGATTGAATTAGCTCTCACACCAATATTTGCGTCTAGAGCCTTTGCATTGAGGGCTATCTGAAAACAGCTGTGGAGCTAAAGTTGCCTGTGAATGTGGAGTTGGTGGCATGTGAAACCCGCATGTGGAGCATTCGTTTGTGTGGGATGCTCTACCAGGTTCATTCCTAGATAATGCACTCAAAGGGCACTAAGCATAGAGTGTGCAACCTGAGTTTCCTTGAGAGCTCCTTAGAAGCCTGATGGTGTGTGAAGTTAGTGAGCCAAATGGAGTTGTTCTCCCACAAGAACCACTCGGCTGATCCTTCTTCAATATGCCCTTCACCAACATGCAGTGTTTCCTTGATTGAATTAGCTCTCACACCAATATTTGCGTCTAGAGCCTTTGCATTGAGGGCTATCTGAAAACGGCTGTGGCGCTGAAGTTGCCTGTGAATGTGGAGTTGGTGGCATGTGAAACCCGCATGTGGAGCATTCGTTTGTGTGGGATGCTGACCAAGCTTCATTTCAGTCCTAGGCACTCAAAGGGCACTAAGCATAGAGTGTGAAAACTGAGTTTCCTTGAGAACTGCTTGGAAGCCTGATGGTGTGTGAAGTTAGTGAGCCAAATGGAGTTGTTCTCCCACAAGAACCACTCGGCTGATCCTTCTTCAATATGCCCTTCACCAACATGCAGTGTTTCCTTGATTGAATTAGCTCTCACACCAATATTTGCGTCTAGAGCCTTTGCATTGAGGGCTATCTGAAAACGGCTGTGGCGCTAAAGTTGCCTGTGAATGTGGAGTTGGTGGCATGTGAAACCCGCATGTGGAGCATTCGTTTGTGTGGGATGTTCTACCAGGTTCATTCCTAGATAATGCACTCAATTGGCACTAAGCATAGAGTGTGAAAACTGAGTTTCCTTGAGAGCTGCTTGGAAGCCTGATGGTGTGTGAAGTTAGTGAGCCAAATGGAGTTGTTCTCCCACAAGAACCACTCGGCTGATCCTTCTTCAATATGCCCTTCACCAACATGCAGTGTTTCCTTGATTGAATTAGCTCTCACACCAATATTTGCGTCTAGAGCCTTTGCATTGAGGGCTATCTGAAAACGGCTGTGGCGCTGAAGTTGCCTGTGAATGTGGAGTTGGTGGCATGTGAAACCCGCATGTGGAGCATTCGTTTGTGTGGGATGCTGACCAAGATTCATTTCAGTCCTAGGCACACAAAAGGCACTAAGCATAGAGTGTGAAAACTGAGTTTCCTTGAGAGCTGCTTGGAAGCCTGATGGTGTGTGAAGTTAGTGAGCCAAATGGAGTTGTTCTCCCACAAGAACCACTCGGCTGATCCTTCTTCAATATGCCCTTCACCAACATGCAGTGTTTCCTTGATTGAATTAGCTCTCACACCAATATTTGCGTCTAGAGCCTTTGCATTGAGGGCTATCTGAAAACGGCTGTGGCGCTGAAGTTGCCTGTGAATGTGGAGTTGGTGGCATGTGAAACCCGCATGTGGAGCATTCGTTTCTGTGGGATGCTCTCCCAGATTCATTTCAATCCTAGGCACTCAAAGGGCACTAAGCATAGAGTGTGAAAACTGAGTTTCCTTGAGAGCTGCTTGGAAGCCTGATGGTGTGTGAAGTTAGTGAGCCAAATGGAGTTGTTCTCCCACAAGAACCACTCGGCTGATCCTTCTTCAATATGCCCTTCACCAGCATGCAGTGTTTCCTTGATTGAATTAGCTCTCACACCAATATTTGCGTCTAGAGCCTTTGCATTGAGGGCTATCTGAAAACGGCTGTGGCGCTGAAGTTGCCTGTGAATGTGGAGTTGGTGGCATGTGAAACCCGCATGTGGAGCATTCGTTTGTGTGGGATGCTGACCAAGCTTCATTTCAGTCCTAGGCACTCAAAGGGCACTAAGCATAGAGTGTGAAAACTGAGTTTCCTTGAGAGCTGCTTGGAAGCCTGAAGGTGTGTGAAGTTAGTGAGCCAAATGGAGTTGTTCTCCCACAAGAACCACTCCCCTGATCCTTCTTCAATATGCCCTTCACCAACATGCAGTGTTTCCTTGATTGAATTAGCTCTCACACCAATATTTGCGTCTAGAGCCTTTGCATTGAGGGCTATCTGAAAACGGCTGTGGCGCTAAAGTTGCCTGTCAATGTGGAGTTGGTGGCATGTGAAACCCGCATGTGGAGCATTCGTTTCTGTGGGATGTTCTACCAGGTTCATTCCTAGATAATGCACTCAATTGGCACTAAGCATAGAGTGTGAAAACTGAGTTTCCTTGAGAGCTGCTTGGAAGCCTGATGGTGTGTGAAGTTAGTGAGCCAAATGGAGTTGTTCTCCCACAAGAACCACTCGGCTGATCCTTCTTCAATATGCCCTTCACCAGCATGCAGTGTTTCCTTGATTGAATTAGCTCTCACACCAATATTTGCGTCTAGAGCCTTTGCATTGAGGGCTATCTGAAAACGGCTGTGGCGCTGAAGTTGCCTGTGAATGTGGAGTTGGTGGCATGTGAAACCCGCATGTGGAGCATTCGTTTGTGTGGGATGCTGACCAAGCTTCATTTCAGTCCTAGGCACTCAAAGGGCACTAAGCATAGAGTGTGAAAACTGAGTTTCCTTGAGAGCTGCTTGGAAGCCTGATGGTGTGTGAAGTTAGTGAGCCAAATGGAGTTGTTCTCCCACAAGAACCACTCGGCTGATCCTTCTTCAATATGCCCTTCACCAACATGCAGTGTTTCCTTGATTGAATTAGCTCTCACACCAATATTTGCGTCTAGAGCCTTTGCATTGAGGGCTATCTGAAAACGGCTGTGGCGCTAAAGTTGCCTGTCAATGTGGAGTTGGTGGCATGTGAAACCCGCATGTGGAGCATTCGTTTCTGTGGGATGTTCTACCAGGTTCATTCCTAGATAATGCACTCAATTGGCACTAAGCATAGAGTGTGAAAACTGAGTTTCCTTGAGAGCTGCTTGGAAGCCTGATGGTGTGTGAAGTTAGTGAGCCAAATGGAGTTGTTCTCCCACAAGAACCACTCGGCTGATCCTTCTTCAATATGCCCTTCACCAACATGCAGTGTTTCCTTGATTGAATTAGCTCTCACACCAATATTTGCGTCTAGAGCCTTTGCATTGAGGGCTATCTGAAAACGGCTGTGGCGCTGAAGTTGCCTGTGAATGTGGAGTTGGTGGCATGTGAAACCCGCATGTGGAGCATTCGTTTGTGTGGGATGCTGACCAAGCTTCATTTCAGTCCTAGGCACACAAAAGGCACTAAGCATAGAGTGTGAAAACTGAGTTTCCTTGAGAGCTGCTTGGAAGCCTGATGGTGTGTGAAGTTAGTGAGCCAAATGGAGTTGTTCTCCCACAAGAACCACTCGGCTGATCCTTCTTCAATATGCCCTTCACCAGCATGCAGTGTTTCCTTGATTGAATTAGCTCTCACACCAATATTTGCGTCTAGAGCCTTTGCATTGAGGGCTATCTGAAAACGGCTGTGGCGCTGAAGTTGCCTGTGAATGTGGAGTTGGTGGCATGTGAAACCCGCATGTGGAGCATTCGTTTGTGTGGGATGCTGACCAAGCTTCATTTCAGTCCTAGGCACACAAAGGGCACTAAGCATAGAGTGTGAAACATGAGTTTCCTTGAGAGCTGCTTGGAAGCCTGATGGTGTGTGAAGTTAGTGAGCCAAATGGAGTTGTTCTCCCACAAGAACCACTCGGCTGATCCTTCTTCAATATGCCCTTCACCAACATGAAGTGTTTCCTTGATTGAATTAGCTCTCACACCAATATTTGCGTCTAGAGCCTTTGCATTGAGGGCTATCTGAAAACGGCTGTGGCGCTGAAGTTGCCTGTGAATGTGGAGTTGGTGGCATGTGAAACCCGCATGTGGAGCATTCGTTTGTGTGGGATGCTCTACCAGGTTCATTTCAGTCCTAGGCACTCAAAGGGCACTAAGCATAGAGTGTGAAAACTGAGTTTCCTTGAGAGCTGCTTGGAAGCCTGATGGTGTGTGAAGTTAGTGAGCCAAATGGAGTTGTTCTCCCACAAGAACCACTCGGCTGATCCTTCTTCAATATGCCCTTCACCAACATGCAGTGTTTCCTTGATTGAATTAGCTCTCACACCAATATTTGCGTCTAGAGCCTTTGCATTGAGGGCTATCTGAAAACGGCTGTGGCGCTAAAGTTGCCTGTGAATGTGGAGTTGGTGGCATGTGAAACCCGCATGTGGAGCATTCGTTTGTGTGGGATGCTCTCCCAGATTCATTTCAATCCTAGGCACTCAAAGGGCACTAAGCATAGAGTGTGAAAACTGAGTTTCCTTGAGAGCTGCTTGGAAGCCTGATGGTGTGTGAAGTTAGTGAGCCAAATGGAGTTGTTCTCCCACAAGAACCACTCGGCTGATCCTTCTCTTCAATATATATGCCCTTCACCAACATGCAGTGTTTCCTTGATTGAATTAGCTCTCACACCAATATTTGCGTCTAGAGCCTTTGCATTGAGGGCTATCTGAAAACGGCTGTGGCGCTGAAGTTGCCTGTCAATGTGGAGTTGGTGGCATGTGAAACCCGCATGTGCAGCATTCGTTTATGTGGGATGCTGACCAAGCTTCATTTCAGTCCTAGGCACTCATAGGGCACTAAGCATAGAGTGTGAAAACTGAGTTTCCTTGAGAGCTGCTTGGAAGCCTGATGGTGTGTGAAGTTAGTGAGCCAAATGGAGTTGTTCTCCCACAAGAACCACTCGGCTGATCCTTCTTCAATATGCCCTTCACCAACATGCAGTGTTTCCTTGATTGAATTAGCTCTTACACCAATATTTGTGTCTAGAGCCTTTGCATTGAGGGCTATCTGAAAACGGCTGTGGCGCTAAAGTTGCCTGTGAATGTGGAGTTGGTGGCATGTGAAACCCGCATGTGGAGCATTCGTTTGTGTGGGATGCTCTCCCAGATTCATTTCAATCCTAGGCACACAAAGGGGCACTAAGCATAGAGTGTGAAACCTGAGTTTCCTTGAGAGCTGCTTGGAAGCCTGATGGTGTGTGAAGTTAGTGAGCCAAATGGAGTTGTTCTCCCACAAGAACCACTCGGCTGATCCTTCTTCAATATGCCCTTCACCAACATGCAGTGTTTCCTTGATTGAATTAGCTCTCACACCAATATTTGCGTCTAGAGCCTTTGCATTGAGGGCTATCTGAAAACGGCTGTGGCGCTGAAGTTGCCTGTGAATGTGGAGTTGGTGGCATGTGAAACCCGCATGTGGAGCATTCGTTTGTGTGGGATGCTCTACCAGGTTCATTTCAGTCCTAGGCACTCAAAGGGCACTAAGCATAGAGTGTGAAAACTGAGTTTCCTTGAGAGCTGCTTGGAAGCCTGATGGTGTGTGAAGTTAGTGAGCCAAATGGAGTTGTTCTCCCACAAGAACCACTCGGCTGATCCTTCTTCAATATGCCCTTCACCAACATGCAGTGTTTCCTTGATTGAATTAGCTCTCACACCAATATTTGCGTCTAGAGCCTTTGCATTGAGGGCTATCTGAAAACAGCTGTGGCGCTGAAGTTGCCTGTGAATGTGGAGTTGGTGGCATGTGAAACCCGCATGTGGAGCATTCGTTTGTGTGGGATGCTGACCAAGCTTCATTTCAGTCCTAGGCACTCAAAGGGCACTAAGCATAGAGTGTGAAAACTGAGTTTCCTTGAGAGTTGCTTGGAAGCCTGATGGTGTGTGAAGTTAGTGAGCCAAATGGAGTTGTTCTCCCACAAGAACCACTCGGCTGATCCTTCTTCAATATGCCCTTCACCAACATGCAGTGTTTCCTTGATTGAATTAGCTCTCACACCAATATTTGCGTCTAGAGCCTTTGCATTGAGGGCTATCTGAAAACGGCTGTGGCGCTGAAGTTGCCTGTGAATGTGGAGTTGGTGGCATGTGAAACCCGCATGTGGAGCATTCGTTTGTGTGGGATGCTGACCAAGCTTCATTTCAGTCCTAGGCACACAAAAGGCACTAAGCATAGAGTGTGAAAACTGAGTTTCCTTGAGAGCTTCTTGGAAGCCTGATGGTGTGTGAAGTTAGTGAGCCAAATGGAGTTGTTCTCCCACAAGAACCACTCGGCTGATCCTTCTTCAATATGCCCTTCACCAACATGCAGTGTTTCCTTGATTGAATTAGCTCTCACACCAATATTTGCGTCTAGAGCCTTTGCATTGAGGGCTATCTGAAAACGGCTGTGGCGCTAAAGTTGCCTGTGAATGTGGAGTTGGTCGCATGTGAAACCCGCATGTGGAGCATTCGTTTGTGTGGGATGCTCTCCCAGATTCATTTCAGTCCTAGGCACTCAAAGGGCACTAAGCATAGAGTGTGAAAACTGAGTTTCCTTGAGAGCTGCTTGGAAGCCTGATGGTGTGTGAAGTTAGTGAGCCAAATGGAGTTGTTCTCCCACAAGAACCACTCGGCTGATCCTTCTTCAATATGCCCTTCACCAACATGCAGTGTTTCCTTGATTGAATTAGCTCTCACACCAATATTTGCGTCTAGAGCCTTTGCATTGAGGGCTATCTGAAAACGGCTGTGGCGCTGAAGTTGCCTGTGAATGTGGAGTTGGTGGCATGTGAAACCCGCATGTGCAGCATTCGTTTATGTGGGATGCTGACCAAGCTTCATTTCAGTCCTAGGCACTCATAGGGCACTAAGCATAGAGTGTGAAAACTGAGTTTCCTTGAGAGCTGCTTGGAAGCCTGATGGTGTGTGAAGTTAGTGAGCCAAATGGAGTTGTTCTCCCACAAGAACCACTCGGCTGATCCTTCTTCAATATGCCCTTCACCAACATGCAGTGTTTCCTTGATTGAATTAGCTCTCACAGCAATATTTGCGTCTAGAGCCTTTGCATTGAGGGCTATCTGAAAACGGCTGTGGCGCTGAAGTTGCCTGTGAATGTGGAGTTGGTGGCATGTGAAACCCGCATGTGGAGCATTCGTTTGTGTGGGATGCTGACCAAGCTTCATTTCAGTCCTAGGCACACAAAAGGCACTAAGCATAGAGTGTGAAAACTGAGTTTCCTTGAGAGCTGCTTGGAAGCCTGATGGTGTGTGAAGTTAGTGAGCCAAATGGAGTTGTTCTCCCACAAGAACCACTCGGCTGATCCTTCTTCAATATGCCCTTCACCAACATGCAGTGTTTCCTTGATTGAATTAGCTCTCACACCAATATTTGCGTCTAGAGCCTTTGCATTGAGGGCTATCTGAAAACGGCTGTGGCGCTAAAGTTGCCTGTGAATGTGGAGTTGGTCGCATGTGAAACCCGCATGTGGAGCATTCGTTTGTGTGGGATGCTCTCCCAGAATCATTTCAATCCTAGGCACTCAAAGGGCACTAAGCATAGAGTGTGAAAACTGAGTTTCCTTGAGAGCTGCTTGGAAGCCTGATGGTGTGTGAAGTTAGTGAGCCAAATGGAGTTGTTCTCCCACAAGAACCACTCGGCTGATCCTTCTTCAATATGCCCTTCACCAACATGCAGTGTTTCCTTGATTGAATTAGCTCTCACACCAATATTTGCGTCTAGAGCCTTTGCATTGAGGGCTATCTGAAAACGGCTGTGGCGCTGAAGTTGCCTGTGAATGTGGAGTTGGTGGCATGTGAAACCCGCATGTGCAGCATTCGTTTATGTGGGATGCTGACCAAGCTTCATTTCAGTCCTAGGCACTCATAGGGCACTAAGCATAGAGTGTGAAAACTGAGTTTCCTTGAGAGCTGCTTGGAAGCCTGATGGTGCGTGAAGTTAGTGAGCCAAATGGAGTTGTTCTCCCACAAGAACCACTCGGCTGATCCTTCTTCAATATGCCCTTCACCAACATGCAGTGTTTCCTTGATTGAATTAGCTCTTACACCAATATTTGTGTCTAGAGCCTTTGCATTGAGGGCTATCTGAAAACGGCTGTGGCGCTAAAGTGGCCTGTGAATGTGGAGTTGGTGGCATGTGAAACCCGCATGTGGAGCATTCGTTTGTGTGGGATGCTCTCCCAGATTCATTTCAATCCTAGGCACACAAAAGGGCACTAAGCATAGAGTGTGAAACCTGAGTTTCCTTGAGAGCTGCTTGGAAGCCTGATGGTGTGTGAAGTTAGTGAGCCAAATGGAGTTGTTCTCCCACAAGAACCACTCGGCTGATCCTTCTTCAATATGCCCTTCACCAACATGCAGTGTTTCCTTGATTGAATTAGCTCTCACACCAATATTTGCGTCTAGAGCCTTTGCATTGAGGGCTATCTGAAAACGGCTGTGGCGCTGAAGTTGCCTGTGAATGTGGAGTTGGTGGCATGTGAAACCCGCATGTGGAGCATTCGTTTGTGTGGGATGCTCTACCAGGTTCATTTCAGTCCTAGGCACTCAAAGGGCACTAAGCATAGAGTGTGAAAACTGAGTTTCCTTGAGAGCTGCTTGGAAGCCTGATGGTGTGTGAAGTTAGTGAGCCAAATGGAGTTGTTCTCCCACAAGAACCACTCGGCTGATCCTTCTTCAATATGCCCTTCACCAACATGCAGTGTTTCCTTGATTGAATTAGCTCTCACACCAATATTTGCGTCTAGAGCCTTTGCATTGAGGGCTATCTGAAAACGGCTGTGGCGCTGAAGTTGCCTGTGAATGTGGAGTTGGTGGCATGTGAAACCCGCATGTGGAGCATTCGTTTGTGTGGGATGCTGACCAAGCTTCATTTCAGTCCTAGGCACACAAAAGGCACTAAGCATAGAGTGTGAAAACTGAGTTTCCTTGAGAGCTGCTTGGAAGCCTGATGGTGTGTGAAGTTAGTGAGCCTAATGGAGTTGTTCTCCCACAAGAACCACTCGGCTGATCCTTCTTCAATATGCCCTTCACCAGCATGCAGTGTTTCCTTGATTGAATTAGCTCTCACACCAATATTTGCGTCTAGAGCCTTTGCATTGAGGGCTATCTGAAAACGGCTGTGGCGCTGAAGTTGCCTGTGAATGTGGAGTTGGTGGCATGTGAAACCCGCATGTGGAGCATTCGTTTGTGTGGGATGCTGACCAAGCTTCATTTCAGTCCTAGGCACACAAAAGGGCACTAAGCATAGAGTGTGAAACCTGAGTTTCCTTGAGAGCTGCTTGGAAGCCTGATGGTGTGTGAAGTTAGTGAGCCAAATGGAGTTGTTCTCCCACAAGAACCACTCGGCTGATCCTTCTTCAATATGCCCTTCACCAACATGCAGTGTTTCCTTGATTGAATTAGCTCTCACACCAATATTTGCGTCTAGAGCCTTTGCATTGAGGGCTATCTGAAAACGGCTGTGGCGCTGAAGTTGCCTGTGAATGTGGAGTTGGTGGCATGTGAAACCCGCATGTGGAGCATTCGTTTGTGTGGGATGCTCTACCAGGTTCATTTCAGTCCTAGGCACTCAAAGGGCACTAAGCATAGAGTGTGAAAACTGAGTTTCCTTGAGAGCTGCTTGGAAGCCTGATGGTGTGTGAAGTTAGTGAGCCAAATGGAGTTGTTCTCCCACAAGAACCACTCGGCTGATCCTTCTTCAATATGCCCTTCACCAACATGCAGTGTTTCCTTGATTGAATTAGCTCTCACACCAATATTTGCGTCTAGAGCCTTTGCATTGAGGGCTATCTGAAAACAGCTGTGGCGCTGAAGTTGCCTGTGAATGTGGAGTTGGTGGCATGTGAAACCCGCATGTGGAGCATTCGTTTGTGTGGGATGCTGACCAAGCTTCATTTCAGTGCTAGGCACTCAAAGGGTACTAAGCATAGAGTGTGAAAACTGAGTTTCCTTGAGAGTTGCTTGGAAGCCTGATGGTGTGTGAAGTTAGTGAGCCAAATGGAGTTGTTCTCCCACAAGAACCACTCGGCTGATCCTTCTTCAATATGCCCTTCACCAACATGCAGTGTTTCCTTGATTGAATTAGCTCTCACACCAATATTTGCGTCTAGAGCCTTTGCATTGAGGGCTATCTGAAAACGGCTGTGGCGCTGAAGTTGCCTGTGAATGTGGAGTTGGTGGCATGTGAAACCCGCATGTGCAGCATTCGTTTGTGTGGGATGCTGACCAAGCTTCATTTCAGTCCTAGGCACACAAAAGGCACTAAGCATAGAGTGTGAAAACTGAGTTTCCTTGAGAGCTGCTTGGAAGCCTGATGGTGTGTGAAGTTAGTGAGCCAAATGGAGTTGTTCTCCCACAAGAACCACTCGGCTGATCCTTCTTCAATATGCCCTTCACCAACATGCAGTGTTTCCTTGATTGAATTAGCTCTCACACCAATATTTGCGTCTAGAGCCTTTGCATTGAGGGCTATCTGAAAACGGCTGTGGCGCTGAAGTTGCCTGTGAATGTGGAGTTGGTGGCATGTGAAACCCGCATGTGGAGCATTCGTTTGTGTGGGATGCTCTCCCAGATTCATTTCAATCCTAGGCACTCAAAGGGCACTAAGCATAGAGTGTGAAAACTGAGTTTCCTTGAGAGCTGCTTGGAAGCCTGATGGTGTGTGAAGTTAGTGAGCCAAATGGAGTTGTTCTCCCACAAGAACCACTCGGCTGATCCTTCTTCAATATGCCCTTCACCAACATGCAGTGTTTCCTTGATTGAATTAGCTCTCACACCAATATTTGCGTCTAGAGCCTTTGCATTGAGGGCTATCTGAAAACGGCTGTGGCGCTGAAGTTGCCTGTGAATGTGGAGTTGGTGGCATGTGAAACCCGCATGTGCAGCATTCGTTTATGTGGGATGCTGACCAAGCTTCATTTCAGTCCTAGGCACTCATAGGGCACTAAGCATAGAGTGTGAAAACTGAGTTTCCTTGAGAGCTGCTTGGAAGCCTGATGGTGTGTGAAGTTAGTGAGCCAAATGGAGTTGTTCTCCCACAAGAACCACTCGGCTGATCCTTCTTCAATATGCCCTTCACCAACATGCAGTGTTTCCTTGATTGAATTAGCTCTTACACCAATATTTGTGTCTAGAGCCTTTGCATTGAGGGCTATCTGAAAACGGCTGTGGCGCTAAAGTTGCCTGTGAATGTGGAGTTGGTGGCATGTGAAACCCGCATGTGGAGCATTCGTTTGTGTGGGATGCTCTCCCAGATTCATTTCAATCCTAGGCTCTCAAACTGCACTAAGCATAGAGTGTGAAAACTGAGTTTCCTTGAGAGCTGCTTGAAAGCCTGATGGTGTGTGAAGTTAGTGAGCCTAATGGAGTTGTTCTCCCACAAGAACCACTCGGCTGATCCTTCTTCAATATGCCCTTCACCAGCATGCAGTGTTTCCTTGATTGAATTAGCTCTCACACCAATATTTGCGTCTAGAGCCTTTGCATTGAGGGCTATCTGAAAACGGCTGTGGCGCTGAAGTTGCCTGTGAATGTGGAGTTGGTGGCATGTGAAACCCGCATGTGGAGCATTCGTTTGTGTGGGATGCTGACCAAGCTTCATTTCAGTCCTAGGCACACAAAGGGCACTAAGCATAGAGTGTGAAAACTGAGTTTCCTTGAGAGTTGCTTGGAAGCCTGATGGTGTGTGAAGTTAGTGAGCCAAATGGAGTTGTTCTCCCACAAGAACCACTCGGCTGATCCTTCTTCAATATGCCCTTCACCAACATGCAGTGTTTCCTTGATTGAATTAGCTCTCACACCAATATTTGTGTCTAGAGCCTTTGCATTGAGGGCTATCTGAAAACGGCTGTGGCGCTAAAGTTGCCTGTGAATGTGGAGTTGGTGGCATGTGAAACCCGCATGTGGAGCATTCGTTTCTGTGGGATGCTGACCAAGCTTCATTTCAATCCTAGGCACTCAAAGGGCACTAAGCATAGAGTGTGAAAACTGAGTTTCCTTGAGAGCTGCTTGGAAGCCTGATGGTGTGTGAAGTTAGTGAGCCAAATGGAGTTGTTCTCCCACAAGAACCACTCGGCTGATCCTTCTTCAATATGCCCTTCACCAACATGCAGTGTTTCCTTGATTGAATTAGCTCTCACACCAATATTTGCGTCTAGAGCCTTTGCATTGAGGGCTATCTGAAAACGGCTGTGGCGCTGAAGTTGCCTGTCAATGTGGAGTTGGTGGCATGTGAAACCCGCATGTGGAGCATTCGTTTGTGTGGGATGCTGACCAAGCTTCATTTCAGTCCTAGGCACACAAAAGGCACTAAGCATAGAGTGTGAAAACTGAGTTTCCTTGAGAGCTGCTTGGAAGCCTGATGGTGTGTGAAGTTAGTGAGCCAAATGGAGTTGTTCTCCCACAAGAACCACTCGGCTGATCCTTCTTCAATATGCCCTTCACCAACATGCAGTGTTTCCTTGATTGAATTAGCTCTCACACCAATATTTGCGTCTAGAGCCTTTGCATTGAGGGCTATCTGAAAACGGCTGTGGCGCTGAAGTTGCCTGTGAATGTGGAGTTGGTCGCATGTGAAACCCGCATGTGGAGCATTCGTTTATGTGGGATGCTCTCCAAGCTTAATTTCAGTCCTAGGCACACAAAAGGGCACTAAGCATAGAGTGTGAAACCTGAGTTTCCTTGAGAGCTGCTTGGAAGCCTGATGGTGTGTGAAGTTAGTGAGCCAAATGGAGTTGTTCTCCCACAAGAACCACTCGGCTGATCCTTCTTCAATATGCCCTTCACCAACATGCAGTGTTTCCTTGATTGAATTAGCTCTCACACCAATATTTGCATCTAGAGCCTTTGCATTGAGGGCTATCTGAAAACGGCTGTGGCGCTGAAGTTGCCTGTGAATGTGGAGTTGGTTGCATGTGAAACCCGCATGTGGAGCATTCGTTTGTGTGGGATGCTATCCCAGATTCATTTCAATCCTAGGCACTCAAAGGGCACTAAGCATAGAGTGTGAAAACTGAGTTTCCTTGAGAGCTGCTTGGAAGCCTGATGGTGTGTGAAGTTAGTGAGCCAAATGGAGTTGTTCTCCCACAAGAACCACTCGGCTGATCCTTCTTCAATATGCCCTTCACCAACATGCAGTGTTTCCTTGATTGAATTAGCTCTCACACCAATATTTGCGTCTAGAGCCTTTGCAGTGAGGGCTATCTGAAAACGGCTGTGGCGCTGAAGTTGCCTGTGAATGTGGAGTTGGTGGCATGTGGAACCCGCATGTGCAGCATTCGTTTATGTGGGATGCTCTCCAAGCTTCATTTCAGTCCTAGGCACTCATAGGGCACTAAGCATAGAGTGTGAAAACTGAGTTTCCTTGAGAGCTGCTTGGAAGCCTGATGGTGTGTGAAGTTAGTGAGCCAAATGGAGTTGTTCTCCCACAAGAACCACTCGGCTGATCCTTCTTCAATATGCCCTTCACCAACATGCAGTGTTTCCTTGATTGAATTAGCTCTCACACCAATATTTGCGTCTAGAGCCTTTGCATTGAGGGCTATCTGAAAACGGCTGTGGCGCTGAAGTTGCCTGTGAATGTGGAGTTGGTGGCATGTGAAACCCGCATGTGGAGCATTCGTTTGTGTGGGATGCTCTACCAGGTTCATTTCAGTCCTAGGCACTCAAAGGGCACTAAGCATAGAGTGTGAAAACTGAGTTTCCTTGAGAGCTGCTTGGAAGCCTGATGGTGTGTGAAGTTAGTGAGCCAAATGGAGTTGTTCTCCCACAAGAACCACTCGGCTGATCCTTCTTCAATATGCCCTTCACCAACATGCAGTGTTTCCTTGATTGAATTAGCTCTCACACCAATATTTGCGTCTAGAGCCTTTGCATTGAGGGCTATCTGAAAACAGCTGTGGCGCTGAAGTTGCCTGTGAATGTGGAGTTGGTGGCATGTGAAACCCGCATGTGGAGCATTCGTTTGTGTGGGATGCTGACCAAGCTTCATTTCAGTCCTAGGCACTCAAAGGGCACTAAGCATAGAGTGTGAAAACTGAGTTTCCTTGAGAGCTGCTTGGAAGCCTGATGGTGTGTGAAGTTAGTGAGCCAAATGGAGTTGTTCTCCCACAAGAACCACTCGGCTGATCCTTCTTCAATATGCCCTTCACCAACATGCAGTGTTTCCTTGATTGAATTAGCTCTCACACCAATATTTGCGTCTAGAGCCTTTGCATTGAGGGCTATCTGAAAACGGCTGTGGCGCTGAAGTTGCCTGTGAATGTGGAGTTGGTGGCATGTGAAACCCGCATGTGGAGCATTCGTTTGTGTGGGATGCTGACCAAGCTTCATTTCAGTCCTAGGCACACAAAAGGCACTAAGCATAGAGTGTGAAAACTGAGTTTCCTTGAGAGCTTCTTGGAAGCCTGATGGTGTGTGAAGTTAGTGAGCCAAATGGAGTTGTTCTCCCACAAGAACCACTCGGCTGATCCTTCTTCAATATGCCCTTCACCAACATGCAGTGTTTCCTTGATTGAATTAGCTCTCACACCAATATTTGCGTCTAGAGCCTTTGCATTGAGGGCTATCTGAAAACGGCTGTGGCGCTAAAGTTGCCTGTGAATGTGGAGTTGGTCGCATGTGAAACCCGCATGTGGAGCATTCGTTTGTGTGGGATGCTCTCCCAGATTCATTTCAATCCTAGGCACTGAAAGGGCACTAAGCATAGAGTGTGAAAACTGAGTTTCCTTGAGAGCTGCTTGGAAGCCTGATGGTGTGTGAAGTTAGTGAGCCAAATGGAGTTGTTCTCCCACAAGAACCACTCGGCTGATCCTTCTTCAATATGCCCTTCACCAGCATGCAGTGTTTCCTTGATTGAATTAGCTCTCACACCAATATTTGCGTCTAGAGCCTTTGCATTGAGGGCTATCTGAAAACGGCTGTGGCGCTGAAGTTGCCTGTGAATGTGGAGTTGGTGGCATGTGAAACCCGCATGTGGAGCATTCGTTTGTGTGGGATGCTCTACCAGGTTCATTTCAGTCCTAGGCACTCAAAGGGCACTAAGCATAGAGTGTGAAAACTGAGTTTCCTTGAGAGCTGCTTGGAAGCCTGATGGTGTGTGAAGTTAGTGAGCCAAATGGAGTTGTTCTCCCACAAGAACCACTCGGCTGATCCTTCTTCAATATGCCCTTCACCAGCATGCAGTGTTTCCTTGATTGAATTAGCTCTCACACCAATATTTGCGTCTAGAGCCTTTGCATTGAGGGCTATCTGAAAACGGCTGTGGCGCTGAAGTTGCCTGTGAATGTGGAGTTGGTGGCATGTGAAACCCGCATGTGGAGCATTCGTTTGTGTGGGATGCTGACCAAGCTTCATTTCAGTCCTAGGCACACAAAAGGCACTAAGCATAGAGTGTGAAAACTGAGTTTCCTTGAGAGCTGCTTGGAAGCCTGATGGTGTGTGAAGTTAGTGAGCCAAATGGAGTTGTTCTCCCACAAGAACCACTCGGCTGATCCTTCTTCAATATGCCCTTCACCAACATGCAGTGTTTCCTTGATTGAATTAGCTCTCACACCAATATTTGTGTGTAGAGCCTTTGCATTGAGGGCTATCTGAAAATGGCTGTGGCGCTGAAGTTGCCTGTGAATGTGGAGTTGGTGGCATGTGAAACCCGCATGTGGAGCATTCGTTTCTGTGGGATGCTGACCAAGCTTCATTTCAATCCTAGGCACTCAAAGGGCACTAAGCATAGAGTGTGAAAACTGAGTTTCCTTGAGAGCTGCTTGGAAGCCTGATGGTGTGCGAAGTTAGTGAGCCAAATGGAGTTGTTCTCCCACAAGAACCACTCGGCTGATCCTTCTTCAATATGCCCTTCACCAACATGCAGTGTTTCCTTGATTGAATTAGCTCTCACACCAATATTTGCGTCTAGAGCCTTTGCATTGAGGGCTATCTGAAAACGGCTGTGGCGCTAAAGTTGCCTGTGAATGTGGAGTTGGTGGCATGTGAAACCCGCATGTGGAGCATTCGTTTGTGTGGGATGCTGACCAAGCTTCATTTCAGTCCTAGGCACTCAAAGGGCACTAAGCATAGAGTGTGAAACCTGAGTTTCCTTGAGAGCTGCTTGGAAGCCTGATGGTGTGTGAAGTTAGTGAGCCAAATGGAGTTGTTCTCCCACAAGAACCACTCGGCTGATCCTTCTTCAATATGCCCTTCACCAACATGCAGTGTTTCCTTGATTGAATTAGCTCTCACACCAATATTTGCGTCTACAGCCTTTGCATTGAGGGCTATCTGAAAACGGCTGTGGCGCTGAAGTTGCCTGTGAATGTGGAGTTGGTGGCATGTGAAACCCGCATGTGGAGCATTCGTTTGTGTGGGATGCTGACCAAGCTTCATTTCAGTCCTAGGCACACAAAGGGCACTAAGCATAGAGTGTGAAAACTGAGTTTCCTTGAGAGCTGCTTGGAAGCCTGATGGTGTGTGAAGTTAGTGAGCCAAATGGAGTTGTTCTCCCACAAGAACCACTCGGCTGATCCTTCTTCAATATGCCCTTCACCAACATGCAGTGTTTCCTTGATTGAATTAGCTCTCACACCAATATTTGCGTCTAGAGCCTTTGCATTGAGGGCTATCTGAAAACGGCTGTGGCGCTGAAGTTGCCTGTGAATGTGGAGTTGGTGGCATGTGAAACCCGCATGTGGAGCATTCGTTTATGTGGGATGCTCTCCAAGCTTAATTTCAGTCCTAGGCACACAAAAGGGCACTAAGCATAGAGTGTGAAACCTGAGTTTCCTTGAGAGCTGCTTGGAAGCCTGATGGTGTGTGAAGTTAGTGAGCCAAATGGAGTTGTTCTCCCACAAGAACCACTCGGCTGATCCTTCTTCAATATGCCCTTCACCAACATGCAGTGTTTCCTTGATTGAATTAGCTCTCACACCAATATTTGCATCTAGAGCCTTTGCATTGAGGGCTATCTGAAAACGGCTGTGGCGCTGAAGTTGCCTGTGAATGTGGAGTTGGTTGCATGTGAAACCCGCATGTGGAGCATTCGTTTGTGTGGGATGCTATCCCAGATTCATTTCAATCCTAGGCACTCAAAGGGCACTAAGCATAGAGTGTGAAAAACTGAGTTTCCTTGAGAGCTGCTTGGAAGCCTGATGGTGTGTGAAGTTAGTGAGCCAAATGGAGTTGTTCTCCCACAAGAACCACTCGGCTGATCCTTCTTCAATATGCCCTTCACCAACATGCAGTGTTTCCTTGATTGAATTAGCTCTCACACCAATATTTGCGTCTAGAGCCTTTGCAGTGAGGGCTATCTGAAAACGGCTGTGGCGCTGAAGTTGCCTGTGAATGTGGAGTTGGTGGCATGTGAAACCCGCATGTGGAGCATTCGTTTGTGTGGGATGCTCTCCCAGATTCATTTCAATCCTAGGCACTCAAAGGGCACTAAGCATAGAGTGTGAAAACTGAGTTTCCTTGAGAGCTGCTTGGAAGCCTGATGGTGTGTGAAGTTAGTGAGCCAAATGGAGTTGTTCTCCCACAAGAACCACTCGGCTGATCCTTCTTCAATATGCCCTTCACCAGCATGCAGTGTTTCCTTGATTGAATTAGCTCTCACACCAATATTTGCGTCTAGAGCCTTTGCATTGAGGGCTATCTGAAAACGGCTGTGGCGCTGAAGTTGCCTGTGAATGTGGAGTTGGTGGCATGTGAAACCCGCATGTGCAGCCTTCGTTTATGTGGGATGCTCTCCAAGCTTAATTTCAGTCCTAGGCACTCATAGGGCACTAAGCATAGAGTGTGAAAACTGAGTTTCCTTGAGAGCTGCTTGGAAGCCTGATGGTGTGTGAAGTTAGTGAGCCAAATGGAGTTGTTCTCCCACAAGAACCACTCGGCTGATCCTTCTTCAATATGCCCTTCACCAGCATGCAGTGTTTCCTTGATTGAATTAGCTCTCACACCAATATTTGCGTCTAGAGCCTTTGCAGTGAGGGCTATCTGAAAACGGCTGTGGCGCTAAAGTGGCCTGTGAATGTGGAGTTGGTGGCATGTGAAACCCGCATGTGGAGCATTCGTTTGTGTGGGATGCTCTCCCAGATTCATTTCAATCCTAGGCACTCAAAGGGCACTAAGCATAGAGTGTGAAAACTGAGTTTCCTTGAGAGCTGCTTGGAAGCCTGATGGTGTGTGAAGTTAGTGAGCCAAATGGAGTTGTTCTCCCACAAGAACCACTCGGCTGATCCTTCTTCAATATGCCCTTCACCAGCATGCAGTGTTTCCTTGATTGAATTAGCTCTCACACCAATATTTGTGTCTAGAGCCTTTGCATTGAGGGCTATCTGAAAACGGCTGTGGCGCTAAAGTTGCCTGTGAATGTGGAGTTGGTGGCATGTGAAACCCGCATGTGGAGCATTCGTTTGTGTGGGATGCTCTCCCAGATTCATTTCAATCCTAGGCTCTCAAACTGCACTAAGCATAGAGTGTGAAAACTGAGTTTCCTTGAGAGCTGCTTGGAAGCCTGATGGTGTGCGAAGTTAGTGAGCCAAATGGAGTTGTTCTCCCACAAGAACCACTCGGCTGATCCTTCTTCAATATGCCCTTCACCAACATGCAGTGTTTCCTTGATTGAATTAGCTCTCACACCAATATTTGCGTCTAGAGCCTTTGCATTGAGGGCTATCTGAAAACGGCTGTGGCGCTGAAGTTGCCTGTGAATGTGGAGTTGGTGGCATGTGAAACCCGCATGTGGAGCATTCGTTTGTGTGGGATGCTGACCAAGCTTCATTTCAGTCCTAGGCACTCAAAGGGCACTAAGCATAGAGTGTGAAACCTGAGTTTCCTTGAGAGCTGCTTGGAAGCCTGATGGTGTGTGAAGTTAGTGAGCCAAATGGAGTTGTTCTCCCACAAGAACCACTCGGCTGATCCTTCTTCAATATGCCCTTCACCAACATGCAGTGTTTCCTTGATTGAATTAGCTCTCACACCAATATTTGCGTCTAGAGCCTTTGCATTGAGGGCTATCTGAAAACGGCTGTGGCGCTGAAGTTGCCTGTGAATGTGGAGTTGGTGGCATGTGAAACCCGCATGTGGAGCATTCGTTTGTGTGGGATGCTGACCAAGCTTCATTTCAGTCCTAGGCACACAAAAGGCACTAAGCATAGAGTGTGAAAACTGAGTTTCCTTGAGAGCTGCTTGGAAGCCTGATGGTGTGTGAAGTTAGTGAGCCAAATGGAGTTGTTCTCCCACAAGAACCACTCGGCTGATCCTTCTTCAATATGCCCTTCACCAACATGCAGTGTTTCCTTGATTGAATTAGCTCTCACACCAATATTTGCGTCTAGAGCCTTTGCATTGAGGGCTATCTGAAAACGGCTGTGGCGCTGAAGTTGCCTGTGAATGTGGAGTTGGTGGCATGTGAAACCCGCATGTGCAGCATTCGTTTATGTGGGATGCTCTCCAAGCTTAATTTCAGTCCTAGGCACTCATAGGGCACTAAGCATAGAGTGTGAAAACTGAGTTTCCTTGAGAGCTGCTTGGAAGCCTGATGGTGTGTGAAGTTAGTGAGCCAAATGGAGTTGTTCTCCCACAAGAACCACTCGGCTGATCCTTCTTCAATATGCCCTTCACCAGCATGCAGTGTTTCCTTGATTGAATTAGCTCTCACACAAATATTTGCGTCTAGAGCCTTTGCAGTGAGGGCTATCTGAAAACGGCTGTGGCGCTAAAGTGGCCTGTGAATGTGGAGTTGGTGGCATGTGAAACCCGCATGTGGAGCATTCGTTTGTGTGGGATGCTCTCCCAGATTCATTTCAATCCTAGGCACTCAAAGGGCACTAAGCATAGAGTGTGAAAACTGAGTTTCCTTGAGAGCTGCTTGGAAGCCTGATGGTGTGTGAAGTTAGTGAGCCAAATGGAGTTGTTCTCCCACAAGAACCACTCGGCTGATCCTTCTTCAATATGCCCTTCACCAACATGCAGTGTTTCCTTGATTGAATTAGCTCTCACACCAATATTTGCGTCTAGAGCCTTTGCATTGAGGGCTATCTGAAAACGGCTGTGGCGCTGAAGTTGCCTGTGAATGTGGAGTTGGTGGCATGTGAAACCCGCATGTGGAGCATTCGTTTGTGTGGGATGCTCTACCAGGTTCATTTCAGTCCTAGGCACTCAAAGGCACTAAGCATAGAGTGTGAAAACTGAGTTTCCTTGAGAGCTGCTTGGAAGCCTGATGGTGTGTGAAGTTAGTGAGCCAAATGGAGTTGTTCTCCCACAAGAACCACTCGGCTGATCCTTCTTCAATATGCCCTTCACCAACATGCAGTGTTTCCTTGATTGAATTAGCTCTCACACCAATATTTGCGTCTAGAGCCTTTGCATTGAGGGCTATCTGAAAACGGCTGTGGCGCTGAAGTTGCCTGTCAATGTGGAGTTGGTGGCATGTGAAACCCGCATGTGGAGCATTCGTTTGTGTGGGATGCTGACCAAGCTTCATTTCAGTCCTAGGCACACAAAAGGCACTAAGCATAGAGTGTGAAAACTGAGTTTCCTTGAGAGCTGCTTGGAAGCCTGATGGTGTGTGAAGTTAGTGAGCCAAATGGAGTTGTTCTCCCACAAGAACCACTCGGCTGATCCTTCTTCAATATGCCCTTCACCAACATGCAGTGTTTCCTTGATTGAATTAGCTCTCACACCAATATTTGCGTCTAGAGCCTTTGCAGTGAGGGCTATCTGAAAACGGCTGTGGCGCTGAAGTTGCCTGTGAATGTGGAGTTGGTTGCATGTGAAACCCGCATGTGGAGCATTCGTTTGTGTGGGATGCTATCCCAGATTCATTTCAATCCTAGGCACTCAAAGGGCACTAAGCATAGAGTGTGAAAACTGAGTTTCCTTGAGAGCTGCTTGGAAGCCTGATGGTGTGTGAAGTTAGTGAGCCAAATGGAGTTGTTCTCCCACAAGAACCACTCGGCTGATCCTTCTTCAATATGCCCTTCACCAGCATGCAGTGTTTCCTTGATTGAATTAGCTCTCACACCAATATTTGCGTCTAGAGCCTTTGCATTGAGGGCTATCTGAAAACGGCTGTGGCGCTGAAGTTGCCTGTGAATGTGGAGTTGGTGGCATGTGAAACCCGCATGTGGAGCATTCGTTTGTGTGGGATGCTGACCAAGCTTCATTTCAGTCCTAGGCACACAAAGGGCACTAAGCATAGAGTGTGAAACCTGAGTTTCCTTGAGAGCTGCTTGGAAGCCTGATGGTGTGTGAAGTTAGTGAGCCAAATGGAGTTGTTCTCCCACAAGAACCACTCGGCTGATCCTTCTTCAATATGCCCTTCACCAACATGCAGTGTTTCCTTGATTGAATTAGCTCTCACACCAATATTTGCGTCTAGAGCCTTTGCACTGAGGGCTATCTGAAAACGGCTGTGGCGCTGAAGTTGCCTGTGAATGTGGAGTTGGTGGCATGTGAAACCCGCATGTGGAGCATTCGTTTGTGTGGGATGCTGACCAAGCTTCATTTCAGTCCTAGGCACTCAAAGGGCACTAAGCATAGAGTGTGAAAACTGAGTTTCCTTGAGAGCTGCTTGGAAGCCTGATGGTGTGTGAAGTTGGTGAGCCAAATGGAGTTGTTCTCCCACAAGAACCACTCGGCTGATCCTTCTTCAATATGCCCTTCACCAACATGCAGTGTTTCCTTGATTGAATTAGCTCTCACACCAATATTTGCGTCTAGAGCCTTTGCATTGAGGGCTATCTGAAAACGGCTGTGGCGCTGAAGTTGCCTGTGAATGTGGAGTTGGTGGCATGTGAAACCCGCATGTGGAGCATTCGTTTGTGTGGGATGCTGACCAAGCTTCATTTCAGTCCTAGGCACTCAAAGGGCACTAAGCATAGAGTGTGAAAACTGAGTTTCCTTGAGAGTTGCTTGGAAGCCTGATGGTGTGTGAAGTTAGTGAGCCAAATGGAGTTGTTCTCCCACAAGAACCACTCGGCTGATCCTTCTTCAATATGCCCTTCACCAACATGCAGTGTTTCCTTGATTGAATTAGCTCTCACACCAATATTTGCGTCTAGAGCCTTTGCATTGAGGGCTATCTGAAAACGGCTGTGGCGCTGAAGTTGCCTGTGAATGTGGAGTTGGTGGCATGTGAAACCCGCATGTGGAGCATTCGTTTGTGTGGGATGCTGACCAAGCTTCATTTCAGTCCTAGGCACACAAAAGGCATTAAGCATAGAGTGTGAAAACTGAGTTTCCTTGAGAGCTGCTTGGAAGCCTGATGGTGTGTGAAGTTAGTGAGCCAAATGGAGTTGTTCTCCCACAAGAACCACTCGGCTGATCCTTCTTCAATATGCCCTTCACCAACATGCAGTGTTTCCTTGATTGAATTAGCTCTCACACCAATATTTGCGTCTAGAGCCTTTGCATTGAGGGCTATCTGAAAACGGCTGTGGCGCTGAAGTTGCCTGTGAATGTGGAGTTGGTGGCATGTGAAACCCGCATGTGCAGCATTCGTTTATGTGGGATGCTCTCCAAGCTTAATTTCAGTCCTAGGCACTCATAGGGCACTAAGCATAGAGTGTGAAACCTGAGTTTCCTTGAGAGCTGCTTGGAAGCCTGATGGTGTGTGAAGTTAGTGAGCCAAATGGAGTTGTTCTCCCACAAGAACCACTCGGCTGATCCTTCTTCAATATGCCCTTCACCAACATGCAGTGTTTCCTTGATTGAATTAGCTCTCACAACAATATTTGCGTCTAGAGCCTTTGCATTGAGGGCTATCTGAAAACGGCTGTGGCGCTGAAGTTGCATGTGAATGTGGAGTTGGTGGCATGTGAAACCCGCATGTGGAGCATTCGTTTGTGTGGGATGCTGACCAAGCTTCATTTCAGTCCTAGGCACACAAAAGGCACTAAGCATAGAGTGTGAAAACTGAGTTTCCTTGAGAGCTGCTTGGAAGCCTGATGGTGTGTGAAGTTAGTGAGCCAAATGGAGTTGTTCTCCCACAAGAACCACTCGGCTGATCCTTCTTCAATATGCCCTTCACCAACATGCAGTGTTTCCTTGATTGAATTAGCTCTCACACCAATATTTGCGTCTAGAGCCTTTGCATTGAGGGCTATCTGAAAACGGCTGTGGCGTTGAAGTTGCCTGTGAATGTGGAGTTGGTGGCATGTGAAACCCGCATGTGCAGCATTCCTTTATGTGGGATGCTCTCCAAGCTTAATTTCAGTCCTAGGCACTCATAGGGCACTAAGCATAGAGTGTGAAAACTGAGTTTCCTTGAGAGCTGCTTGGAAGCCTGATGGTGTGTGAAGTTAGTGAGCCAAATGGAGTTGTTCTCCCACAAGAACCACTCGGCTGATCCTTCTTCAATATGCCCTTCACCAGCATGCAGTGTTTCCTTGATTGAATTAGCTCTCACACAAATATTTGCGTCTAGATCCTTTGCATTGAGGGCTATCTGAAAACGGCTGTGGCGCTGAAGTTGCCTGTGAATGTGGAGTTGGTGGCATGTGAAACCCGCATGTGGAGCATTCGTTTGTGTGGGATGCTGACCAAGCTTCATTTCAGTCCTAGGCACACAAAGGGCACTAAGCATAGAGTGTGAAACCTGAGTTTCCTTGAGAGCTGCTTGGAAGCCTGATGGTGTGTGAAGTTAGTGAGCCAAATGGAGTTGTTCTCCCACAAGAACCACTCGGCTGATCCTTCTTCAATATGCCCTTCACCAACATGCAGTGTTTCCTTGATTGAATTAGCTCTCACACCAATATTTGCGTCTAGAGCCTTTGCATTGAGGGCTATCTGAAAACGGCTGTGGCGCTGAAGTTGCCTGTGAATGTGGAGTTGGTGGCATGTGAAACCCGCATGTGGAGCATTCGTTTCTGTGGGATGCTGACCAAGCTTCATTTCAGTCCTAGGCACACAAAAGGCACTAAGCATAGAGTGTGAAAACTGAGTTTCCTTGAGAGCTGCTTGGAAGCCTGATGGTGTGTGAAGTTAGTGAGCCAAATGGAGTTGTTCTCCCACAAGAACCACTCGGCTGATCCTTCTTCAATATGCCCTTCACCAACATGCAGTGTTTCCTTGATTGAATTAGCTCTCACACCAATATTTGCGTCTAGAGCCTTTGCATTGAGGGCTATCTGAAAACGGCTGTGGCGCTGAAGTTGCCTGTGAATGTGGAGTTGGTGGCATGTGAAACCCGCATGTGGAGCATTCGTTTGTGTGGGATGCTGACCAAGCTTCATTTCAGTCCTAGGCACTCAAAGGGCACTAAGCATAGAGTGTGAAAACTGAGTTTCCTTGAGAGCTGCTTGGAAGCCTGATGGTGTGTGAAGTTGGTGAGCCAAATGGAGTTGTTCTCCCACAAGAACCACTCGGCTGATCCTTCTTCAATATGCCCTTCACCAACATGCAGTGTTTCCTTGATTGAATTAGCTCTCACACCAATATTTGCGTCTAGAGCCTTTGCATTGAGGGCTATCTGAAAACGGCTGTGGCGCTGAAGTTGCCTGTGAATGTGGAGTTGGTGGCATGTGAAACCCGTATGTGGAGCATTCGTTTGTGTGGGATGCTGACCAAGCTTCATTTCAGTCCTAGGCACTCAAAGGGCACTAAGCATAGAGTGTGAAAACTGAGTTTCCTTGAGAGCTGCTTGGAAGCCTGATGGTGTGTGAAGTTAGTGAGCCAAATGGAGTTGTTCTCCCACAAGAACCACTCGGCTGATCCTTCTTCAATATGCCCTTCACCAACATGCAGTGTTTCCTTGATTGAATTAGCTCTCACACCAATATTTGCGTCTAGAGCCTTTGCATTGAGGGCTATCTGAAAACGGCTGTGGCGCTGAAGTTGCCTGTGAATGTGGAGTTGGTGGCATGTGAAACCCGCATGTGGAGCATTCGTTTGTGTGGGATGCTCTACTAGATTCATTTCAATCCTAGGCACTCAAAGGGCACTAAGCATAGAGTGTGAAAACTGAGTTTCCTTGAGAGCTGCTTGGAAGCCTGATGGTGTGTGAAGTTAGTGAGCCAAATGGAGTTGTTCTCCCACAAGAACCACTCGGCTGATCCTTCTTCAATATGCCCTTCACCAGCATGCAGTGTTTCCTTGATTGAATTAGCTCTCACACCAATATTTGCGTCTAGAGCCTGTGCATTGAGGGCTATCTGAAAACGGCTGTGGCGCTGAAGTTGCCTGTGAATGTGGAGTTGGTGGCATGTGAAACCCGCATGTGGAGCATTCGTTTGTGTGGGATGCTGACCAAGCTTCATTTCAGTCCTAGGCACACAAAGGGCACTAAGCATAGAGTGTGAAACCTGAGTTTCCTTGAGAGCTGCTTGGAAGCCTGATGGTGTGTGAAGTTAGTGAGCCAAATGGAGTTGTTCTCCCACAAGAACCACTCGGCTGATCCTTCTTCAATATGCCCTTCACCAACATGCAGTGTTTCCTTGATTGAATTAGCTCTCACACCAATATTTGCATCTAGAGCCTTTGCAGTGAGGGCTATCTGAAAACGGCTGTGGTGCTGAAGTTGCCTGTGAATGTGGAGTTGGTGGCATGTGAAACCCGCATGTGGAGCATTCGTTTGTGTGGGATGCTGACCAAGCTTCATTTCAGTCCTAGGCACACAAAGGGCACTAAGCATAGAGTGTGAAAACTGAGTTTCCTTGAGAGCTGCTTGGAAGCCTGATGGTGTGTGAAGTTAGTGAGCCAAATGGAGTTGTTCTCCCACAAGAACCACTCGGCTGATCCTTCTTCAATATGCCCTTCACCAACATGCAGTGTTTCCTTGATTGAATTAGCTCTCACACCAATATTTGCGTCTACAGCCTTTGCATTGAGGGCTATCTGAAAACGGCTGTGGCGCTGAAGTTGCCTGTGAATGTGGAGTTGGTGGCATGTGAAACCCGCATGTGGAACATTCGTTTGTGTGGGATGCTGACCAAGCTTCATTTCAGTCCTAGGCACACAAAAGGCACTAAGCATAGAGTGTGAAAACTGAGTTTCCTTGAGAGCTGCTTGGAAGCCTGATGGTGTGTGAAGTTAGTGAGCCAAATGGAGTTGTTCTCCCACAAGAACCACTCGGCTGATCCTTCTTCAATATGCCCTTCACCAACATGCAGTGTTTCCTTGATTGAATTAGCTCTCACACCAATATTTGCGTCTAGAGCCTTTGCATTGAGGGCTATCTGAAAACGGCTGTGGCGCTGAAGTTGCCTGTGAATGTGGAGTTGGTGGCATGTGAAACCCGCATGTGGAGCATTCGTTTATGTGGGATGCTCTCCAAGCTTAATTTCAGTCCTAGGCACTCATAGGGCACTAAGCATAGAGTGTGAAAACTGAGTTTCCTTGAGAGCTGCTTGGAAGCCTGATGGTGTGTGAAGTTAGTGAGCCAAATGGAGTTGTTCTCCCACAAGAACCACTCGGCTGATCCTTCTTCAATATGCCCTTCACCAACATGCAGTGTTTCCTTGATTGAATTAGCTCTCACACCAATATTTGCGTCTAGAGCCTTTGCATTGAGGGCTATCTGAAAACGGCTGTGGCGCTGAAGTTGCCTGTGAATGTGGAGTTGGTGGCATGTGAAACCCGCATGTGGAGCATTCGTTTGTGTGGGATGCTCTACTAGATTCATTTCAATCCTAGGCACTCAAAGGGCACTAAGCATAGAGTGTGAAAACTGAGTTTCCTTGAGAGCTGCTTGGAAGCCTGATGGTGTGTGAAGTTAGTGAGCCAAATGGAGTTGTTCTCCCACAAGAACCACTCGGCTGATCCTTCTTCAATATGCCCTTCACCAACATGCAGTGTTTCCTTGATTGAATTAGCTCTCACACCAATATTTGCATCTAGAGCCTTTGCAGTGAGGGCTATCTGAAAACGGCTGTGGCGCTGAAGTTGCCTGTGAATGTGGAGTTGGTGGCATGTGAAACCCGCATGTGGAGCATTCGTTTGTGTGGGATGCTGACCAAGCTTCATTTCAGTCCTAGGCACACAAAGGGCACTAAGCATAGAGTGTGAAAACTGAGTTTCCTTGAGAGCTGCTTGGAAGCCTGATGGTGTGTGAAGTTAGTGAGCCAAATGGAGTTGTTCTCCCACAAGAACCACTCGGCTGATCCTTCTTCAATATGCCCTTCACCAACATGCAGTGTTTCCTTGATTGAATTAGCTCTCACACCAATATTTGCGTCTAGAGCCTTTGCATTGAGGGCTATCTGAAAACGGCTGTGGCGCTGAAGTTGCCTGTGAATGTGGAGTTGGTGGCATGTGAAACCCGCATGTGGAGCATTCGTTTGTGTGGGATGCTGACCAAGCTTCATTTCAGTCCTAGGCACACAAAGGGCACTAAGCATAGAGTGTGAAACCTGAGTTTCCTTGAGAGCTGCTTGGAAGCCTGATGGTGTGTGAAGTTAGTGAGCCAAATGGAGTTGTTCTCCCACAAGAACCACTCGGCTGATCCTTCTTCAATATGCCCTTCACCAACATGAAGTGTTTCCTTGATTGAATTAGCTCTCACACCAATATTTGCGTCTAGAGCCTTTGCATTGAGGGCTATCTGAAAACGGCTGTGGCGCTGAAGTTGCCTGTGAATGTGGAGTTGGTGGCATGTGAAACCCGCATGTGGAGCATTCGTTTGTGTGGGATGCTGACCAAGCTTCATTTCAGTCCTAGGCACTCAAAGGGCACTAAGCATAGAGTGTGAAAACTGAGTTTCCTTGAGAGCTGCTTGGAAGCCTGATGGTGTGTGAAGTTAGTGAGCCAAATGGAGTTGTTCTCCCACAAGAACCACTCGGCTGATCCTTCTTCAATATGCCCTTCACCAACATGCAGTGTTTCCTTGATTGAATTAGCTCTCACACCAATATTTGCGTCTAGAGCCTTTGCATTGAGGGCTATCTGAAAACGGCTGTGGCACTGAAGTTGCCTGTGAATGTGGAGTTGGTGGCATGTGAAACCCGCATGTGCAGCATTCGTTTATGTGGGATGCTCTCCAAGCTTAATTTCAGTCCTAGGCACTCATAGGGCATTAAGCCTAGTGTGTGAAAACTGAGTTTCCTTGAGAGCTGCTTGGAAGCCTGATGGTGTGTGAAGTTAGTGAGCCAAATGGAGTTGTTCTCCCACAAGAACCACTCGGCTGATCCTTCTTCAATATGCCCTTCACCAACATGCAGTGTTTCCTTGATTGAATTAGCTCTCACACCAATATTTGCGTCTAGAGCCTTTGCATTGAGGGCTATCTGAAAACGGCTGTGGAGCTGAAGTTGCCTGTGAATGTGGAGTTGGTGGCATGTGAAACCGCATGTGGAGCATTCGTTTGTGTGTGATGCTGACCAAGCTTCATTTCAGTCCTAGGCACACAAAGGGCACTAAGCATAGAGTGTGAAACCTGAGTTTCCTTGAGAGCTGCTTGGAAGCCTGATGGTGTGTGAAGTTAGTGAGCCAAATGGAGTTGTTCTCCCACAAGAACCACTCGGCTGATCCTTCTTCAATATGCCCTTCACCAACATGCAGTGTTTCCTTGATTGAATTAGCTCTCACACCAATATTTGTGTCTAGAGCCTTTGCATTGAGGGCTATCTGAAAACGGCTGTGGCGCTGAAGTTGCCTGTGAATGTGGAGTTGGTGGCATGTGAAACCCGCATGTGGAGCATTCGTTTGTGTGGGATGCTCTACTAGATTCATTTCAATCCTAGGCACTCAAAGGGCACTAAGCATAGAGTGTGAAAACTGAGTTTCCTTGAGAGCTGCTTGGAAGCCTGATGGTGTGTGAAGTTAGTGAGCCAAATGGAGTTGTTCTCCCACAAGAACCACTCGGCTGATCCTTCTTCAATATGCCCTTCACCAGCATGCAGTGTTTCCTTGATTGAATTAGCTCTCACACCAATATTTGCGTCTAGAGCCTTTGCATTGAGGGCTATCTGAAAACGGCTGTGGCGCTGAAGTTGCCTGTGAATGTGGAGTTGGTGGCATGTGAAACCCGCATGTGGAGCATTCGTTTATGTGGGATGCTCTCCAAGCTTCATTTCAGTCCTAGGCACACAAAGGGCACTAAGCATAGAGTGTGAAACCTGAGTTTCCTTGAGAGCTGCTTGGAAGCCTGATGGTGTGTGAAGTTAGTGAGCCAAATGGAGTTGTTCTCCCACAAGAACCACTCGGCTGATCCTTCTTCAATATGCCCTTCACCAACATGCAGTGTTTCCTTGATTGAATTAGCTCTCACACCAATATTTGCGTCTAGAGCCTTTGCAGTGAGGGCTATCTGAAAACGGCTGTGGTGCTGAAGTTGCCTGTGAATGTGGAGTTGGTGGCATGTGAAACCCGCATGTGGAGCATTCGTTTGTGTGGGATGCTGACCAAGCTTCATTTCAGTCCTCTTCACTCAAAGGGCACTAAGCATAGAGTGTGAAACCTGAGTTTCCTTGAGAGCTGCTTGGAAGCCTGATGGTGTGTGAAGTTAGTGAGCCAAATGGAGTTGTTCTCCCACAAGAACCACTCAGCTGATCCTTCTTCAATATGCCCTTCACCAACATGCAGTGTTTCCTTGATTGAATTAGCTCTCACACCAAATTTGCGTCTAGAGCCTTTGCATTGAGGGCTATCTGAAACGGCTGTGGCGCTGAAGTTGCCTGTGAATGTGGAGTTGGTGGCATGTGAAACCCGCATGTGGAGCATTCGTTTGTGTGGGATGCTGACCAAGCTTCATTTCAGTCCTAGGCACACAAAGGGCACTAAGCATAGAGTGTGAAACCTGAGTTTCCTTGAGAGCTGCTTGGAAGCCTGATGGTGTGTGAAGTTAGTGAGCCAAATGGAGTTGTTCTCCCACAAGAACCACTCGGCTGATCCTTCTTCAATATGCCCTTCACCAACATGAAGTGTTTCCTTGATTGAATTAGCTCTCACACCAATATTTGCGTCTAGAGCCTTTGCATTGAGGGCTATCTGAAAACGGCTGCATGGCGCTGAAGTTGCTGTGAATGTGAGTTGGTGGCATGTGAAACCCGCATGTGGAGCATTCGTTTGTGTGGGATGCTGACCAAGCTTCATTTCAGTCCTAGGCACTCACAGGGCACTAAGCATAGAGTGTGAAAACTGAGTTTCCTTGAGAGTTGCTTGAAGCCTGATGGTGTGTGAAGTTAGTGAGCCAAATGGAGTTGTTCTCCCACAAGAACCACTCGGCTGATCCTTCTTCAATATGCCCTTCACCAACATGCAGTGTTTCCTTGATTGAATTAGCTCTCACACCAATATTTGCGTCTAGAGCCTTTGCATTGAGGGCTATCTGAAAACGGCTGTGGCGCTGAAGTTGCCTGTGAATGTGGAGTTGGTGGCATGTGAAACCCGCATTGTGGAGCATTCGTTTGTGTGGGATGCTCTCCCAGATTCATTTCAATCCTAGGCACTCAAAGGGCACTAAGCATAGAGTGTGAAAACTGAGTTTCCTTTGAGAGCTGCTTGGAAGCCTGATGGTGTGTGAAGTTAGTGAGCCAAATGGAGTTGTTCTCCACAAGAACCACTCGGCTGATCCTTCTTCAATATGCCCTTCACCAACATGCAGTGTTTCCTTGATTGAATTAGCTCTCACACCAATATTTGCGTCTAGAGCCTTTGCATTGAGGGCTATCTGAAAACGGCTGTGGCGCTGAAGTTGCCTGTGAATGTGGAGTTGGTGGCATGTGAAACCCGCATGTGGAGCATTCGTTTGTGTGGGATGCTGACCAAGCTTCATTTCAGTCCTAGGCACTCAAAGGGCACTAAGCATAGAGTGTGAAACCTGAGTTTCCTTGAGAGCTGCTTGGAAGCCTGATGGTGTGTGAGTTAGTGAGCCAAATGGAGTTGTTCTCCCACAAGAACCACTCCGGCTGATCTTCTCAATATGCCCTTCACCAGCATGCAGTGTTTCTTGATTGAATTAGCTCTCACACCAATATTTGCGTCTAGAGCCTTTGCATTGAGGGCTATCTGAAAACGGCTGTGGCGCTGAAGTTGCCTGTGAATGTGGAGTTGGTGGCATGTGAAACCCGCATGTGGAGCATTCGTTTGTGTGGGATGCTGACCAAGCTTCATTTCAGTCCTAGGCACACAAAAGGCACTAAGCATAGAGTGTGAAAACTGAGTTTCCTTGAGAGCTGCTTGAAGCCTGATGGTGTGTGAAGTTAGTGAGCCAAATGGAGTTGTTCTCCACAAGAACCACTCGGCTGATCCTTCTTCAATATGCCCTTCACCAACATGCAGTGTTTCCTTGATTGAATTAGCTCTCACACCAATATTTGCGTCTAGAGCCTTTGCATTGAGGGCTATCTGAAAACGGCTGTGGCGCTGAAGTTGCCTGTGAATGTGGAGTTGGTGGCATGTGAAACCCGCATGTGGAGCATTCGTTTGTGTGGGATGCTGACCAGCTTCATTTCAGTCCTAGGCACACAAAGGGCACTAAGCATAGAGTGTGAAACCTGAGTTTCCTTGAGAGCTGCTTGAAGCCTGATGGTGTGTGAAGTTAGTGAGCCTAATGGAGTTGTTCTCCCACAAGAACCACTCGGCTGATCCTTCTTCAAATATGCCCTTCACCAACATGCAGTGTTTCCTTGATTGAATTAGCTCTCACACCAATATTTGCGTCTAGAGCCTTTGCATTGAGGGCTATCTGAAAACGGCTGTGGCGCTGAAGTTGCCTGTGAATGTGGAGTTGGTGGCATGTGAAACCCGCATGTGGAGCATTCGTTTGTGTGGGATGCTGACCAAGCTTCATTTCAGTCCTAGGCACACAAAAGGCACTAAGCATAGAGTGTGAAACCTGAGTTTCCTTGAGAGCTGCTTGGAAGCCTGATGGTGTGTGAAGTTAGTGAGCCAAATGGAGTTGTTCTCCCACAAGAACCACTCGGCTGATCCTTCTTCAATATGCCCTTCACCAACATGCAGTGTTTCCTTGATTGAATTAGCTCTCACACCAATATTTGCGTCTAGAGCCTTTGCATTGAGGGCTATCTGAAAACGGCTGTGGCGCTGAAGTTGCCTGTGAATGTGGAGTTGGTGGCATGTGAAACCCGCATGTGGAGCATTCGTTTATGTGGGATGCTCTCCAAGCTTCATTTCAGTCCTAGGCACACAAAGGCACTAAGCATAGAGTGTGAAACCTGAGTTTCCTTGAGAGCTGCTTGGAAGCCTGATGGTGTGTGAAGTTAGTGAGCCAAATGGAGTTGTTCTCCCACAAGAACCACTCGGCTGATCCTTCTTCAATATGCCCTTCACCAACATGCAGTGTTTCCTTGATTGAATTAGCTCTCACACCAATATTTGCGTCTAGAGCCTTTGCAGTGAGGGCTATCTGAAAACGGCTGTGGTGCTGAAGTTGCCTGTGAATGTGGAGTTGGTGGCATGTGAAACCGCATGTGGAGCATTCGTTTGTGTGGGATGCTGACCAAGCTTCATTTCAGTCCTCGGCACTCAAAGGGCACTAAGCATAGAGTGTGAAACCTGAGTTTCCTGAGAGCTGCTTGGAAGCCTAATGGTGTGTGAAGTTAGTGAGCCAAATGGAGTTGTTCTCCCACAAGAACCACTCAGCTGATCCTTCTTCAATATGCCCTTCACACATGCAGTGTTTCCTTGATTGAATTAGCTCTCACACCAATATTTGCGTCTAGAGCCTTTGCATTGAGGGCTTATCTGAAAACGGCTGTGGCGCTGAAGTTGCCTGTGAATGTGGGAGTTGGTGGCATGTGAAACCCGCATGTGGAGCATTCGTTTGTGTGGGATGCTGACCAAGCTTCATTTCAGTCCTAGGCACACAAAGGGCACTAAGCATAGAGTGTGAACCTGAGTTTCCTTGAGAGCTGCTTGGAAGCCTGATGGTGTGTGAAGTTAGTGAGCCAAATGGAGTTGTCTCCCACAAGAACCACTCGGCTGATCCTTCTTCAATATGCCCTTCACCAACATGAAGTGTTTCCTTGATTGAATTAGCTCTCACACCAATATTTGCGTCTAGAGCCTTTGCATTGAGGGCTATCTGAAAACGGCTGTGGCGCTGAAGTTTGCTGTGAATGGTGGAGTTGGTGGCATGTGAAACCCGCATGTGGAGCATTCGTTTGTGTGGATGCTGACCAAGCTTCATTTCAGTCCTAGGCACTCAAAGGGCACTAAGCATAGAGTGTGAAAACTGAGTTCCTTGAGAGTTGCTTGGAAGCCTGATGGTGTGTGAAGTTAGTGAGCAAATGGAGTTGTTCTCCCACAAGAACCACTCGGCTGATCCTTCTTCAATATTGCCCTTCACCAACATGCAGTGTTTCCTTGATTGAATTAGCTCTCACACCAATATTTGCGTCTAGAGCCTTTGCATTGAGGGCTATCTGAAAACGGCTGTGGCGCTGAAGTTGCCTGTGAATGTGGAGTTGGTGGCATGTGAAACCCGCATGTGGAGCATTCGTTTGTGTGGGATGCTCTCCAGATTCATTTCAATCCTAGGCACTCAAAGGGCACTAAGCATAGAGTGTGAAAACTGAGTTTCCTTGAGAGCTGCTTGGAAGCCTGATGGTGTGTGAAGTTAGTGAGCCAAATGGAGTTGTTCTCCCACAAGAACCACTCGGCTGATCCTTCTTCAATATGCCCTTCACCAACATGCAGTGTTTCCTTGATTGAATTAGCTCTCACACCAATATTTGCGTCTAGAGCCTTTGCATTGAGGGCTATCTGAAAACGGCTGTGGCGCTGAAGTTGCCTGTGAATGTGGAGTTGGTGGCATGTGAAACCCGCATGTGGAGCATTCGTTTGTGTGGGATGCTGACCAAGCTTCATTTCAGTCCTAGGCACTCAAAGGGCACTAAGCATAGAGTGTGAAACCTGAGTTTCCTTGAGAGCTGCTTGGAAGCCTGATGGTGTGTGAGTTAGTGAGCCAAATGGAGTTGTTCTCCCACAAGAACCACTCGGCTGATCCTTCTTCAATATGCCCTTCACCAGCATGCAGTGTTTCCTTGATTGAATTAGCTCTCACACCAATATTTGCGTCTAGAGCCTTTGCATTGAGGGCTATCTGAAAACGGCTGTGGCGCTGAAGTTGCCTGTGAATGTGGAGTTGTGGCATGTGAAACCCGCATGTGGAGCATTCGTTTGTGTGGGATGCTGACCCAGCTTCATTTCAGTCCTAGGCACACAAAGGGCACTAGCATAGAGTGTGAAACCTGAGTTTCCTTGAGAGCTGCTTGGAAGCCTGATGGTGTGTGAAGTTAGTGAGCCTAATGGAGTTGTTCTCCACAAGAACACCTCGGCCTGATCCTTCTTCAATATGCCCTTCACCAACATGCAGTGTTTCCTTGATTGAATTAGCTCTCACACCAATATTTGCGTCTAGAGCCTTTGCATTGAGGGCTATCTGAAAACGGCTGTGGCGCTGAAGTTGCCTGTGAATGTGGAGTTGGTGGCATGTGAAACCCGCATGTGGAGCATCGTTTGTGTGGGATGCTGACCAAGCTTCATTTCAGTCCTAGGCACACAAAAGGCACTAAGCATAGAGTGTGAAAACTGAGTTTCCTTGAGAGCTGCTTGGAAGCCTGATGGTGTGTGAAGTTAGTGAGCAAATGGAGTTGTTCTCCCACAAGAACCACTCGGCTGATCCTTCTTCAATATGCCCTTCACCAACATGCAGTGTTTCCTTGATTGAATTAGCTCTCACCCAATATTTGCGTCTAGGAGCCTTTGCATTGAGGGCTATCTGAAAACGGCTGTGGCGCTGAAGTTGCCTGTGAATGTGGAGTTGGTGGCATGTGAAACCCGCATGTGGAGCATTCGTTTATGTGGGATGCTCTCCAAGCTTCATTTCAGTCCTAGGCACACAAAGGGCACTAAGCATAGAGTGTGAAACCTGAGTTTCCTTGAGAGCTGCTTGGAAGCCCTGATGGTGTGTGAAGTTAGTGAGCCAAATGGAGTTGTTCTCCCACAAGAACCACTCGGCTGATCCTTCTTCAATATGCCCTTCACCAACATGCAGTGTTTCCTTGATTGAATTAGCTCTCACACCAATATTTGCGTCTAGAGCCTTTGCAGTGAGGGCTATCTGAAAACGGCTGTGGTGCTGAAGTTGCCTGTGAATGTGGAGTTGGTGGCATGTGAAACCCGCATGTGGAGCATTCGTTTGTGTGGGATGCTGACCAAGCTTCATTTCAGTCCTCGGCACTCAAAGGGCACTAAGCATAGAGTGTGAAACCTGAGTTTCCTTGAGAGCTGCTTGGAAGCCTGATGGTGTGTGAAGTTAGTGAGCCAAATGGAGTTGTTCTCCCACAAGAACCACTCAGCTGATCCTTCTTCAATATGCCCTTCACCAACATGCAGTGTTTCCTTGATTGAATTAGCTCTCACACCAATATTTGCGTCTAGAGGCCTTTTGCATTGAGGGCTATCTGAAAACGGCTTGTGGCGCTGAAGTTGCCTGTGAATGTGGAGTTGGTGGCATGTGAAACCCGCATGTGGGAGCATTCGTTTGTGTGGGATGCTGACCAAGCTTCATTTCAGTCCTAGGCACACAAAGGGCACTAAGCATAGAGTGTGAAAACTGAGTTTCCTTGAGAGCTGCTTGGAAGCCTGATGGTGTGTGAAGTTAGTGAGCCAAATGGAGTTGTTCTCCCACAAGAACCACTCGGCTGATCCTTCTTCAATATGCCCTTCACCAACATGAAGTGTTTCCTTGATTGAATTAGCTCTCACACCAATATTTGCGTCTAGAGCCTTTGCATTGAGGGCTATCTGAAAACGGCTGTGGCGCTGAAGTTGCCTGTGAATGTGGAGTTGGTGGCATGTGAAACCCGCATGTGGAGCATTCGTTTGTGTGGGAGCTGACCAAGCTTCATTTCAGTCCTAGGCACTCAAAGGGCACTAAGCATAGAGTGTGAAAACTGAGTTTCTTGAGAGTTGCTTGAAGCCTGATGGTGTGTGAAGTTAGTGAGCCAAATGGAGTTGTTCTCCCACAAGAACCACTCGGCTGATCCTTCTTCAATATGCCCTTCACCAACATGCAGTGTTTCCTTGATTGAATTAGCTCTCACACCAATATTGCGTCTAGAGCCTTTTGCATTGAGGGCTATCTGAAAACGGCTGTGGCGCTGAAGTTGCCTGTGAATGTGGAGTTGGTGGCATGTGAAACCCGCATGTGAGCATTCGTTTGTGTGGGATGCTCTCCCAGATTCATTTCAATCCTAGGCACTCAAAGGGCACTAAGCATAGAGTGTGAAAACTGAGTTTCCTTGAGAGCTGCTTGGAAGCCTGATGGTGTGTGAAGTTAGTGAGCCAAATGGAGTTGTTCTCCCACAAGAACCACTCGGCTGATCCTTCTTCAAATGCCCTTCACCAACATGCAGTGTTTCCTTGATTGAATTAGCTCTCACACCAATATTTGCGTCTAGAGCCTTTGCATTGAGGGCTATCTGAAAAACGGCTGTGGCGCTGAAGATGCCTGTGAATGTGGAGTTGGTGGCATGTGAAACCCGCATGTGGAGCATTCGTTTGTGTGGGATGCTGACCAAGCTTCATTTCAGTCCTAGGCACTCAAAGGGCACTAAGCATAGAGTGTGAAACCTGAGTTTCCTTGAGAGCTGCTTGGAAGCCTGATGGTGTGTGAAGTTAGTGAGCCAAATGGAGTTGTTCTCCCACAAGAACCACTCGGCTGATCCTTCTTCAATATGCCATTCACCAGCATGCAGTGTTTCCTTGATTGAATTAGCTCTCACACAATATTTGCGTCTAGAGCTTTGCATTGAGGGCTATCTGAAAACGGGCTGTGGCGCTGAAGTTGCCTGTGAATGTGGAGTTGGTGGCATGTGAAACCCGCATGTGGAGCATTCGTTTGTGTGGGATGCTGACCAAGCTTCATTCAGTCCTAGGCACACAAAGGCACTAAGCATAGAGTGTGAAACCTGAGTTTCCTTGAGAGCTGCTTGGAAGCCTGATGGTGTGTGAAGTTAGTGAGCCAAATGGAGTTGTTCTCCCACAAGAACCACTCGGCTGATCCTTCTTCAATATGCCCTTCACCAACATGCAGTGTTTCCTTGATTGAATTAGCTCTCACACCAATATTTGCGTCTAGAGCCTTTGCATTGAGGGCTATCTGAAAACGGCTGTGGCGCTGAAAGTTGCCTGTGAATGTGGAGTTGGTGGCATGTGAAACCCGCATGTGGAGCATTCGTTTGTGTGGGATGCTGACCCAGCTTCATTTCAGTCCTAGGCACACAAAGGGCACTAAGCATAGAGTGTGAAACCTGAGTTTCCTTGAGAGCTGCTTGGAAGCCTGATGGTGTGTGAAGTTAGTGAGCCTAATGGAGTTGTTCTCCCACAAGAACCACTCGGCTGATCCTTCTTCAATATGCCCTTCACCAACATGCAGTGTTTCCTTGATTGAATTAGCTCTCACACCAATATTTGCGTCTAGAGCCTTTGCATTGAGGGCTATCTGAAAACGGCTGTGGCGCTGAAGTTGCCTGTGAATGTGGAGTTGGTGGCATGTGAAACACCCGCATGTGGAGCATTCGTTTGTGGGGATGCTGACCAAGCTTCATTTCAGTCCTAGGCACACAAAAGGCACTAAGCATAGAGTGTGAAAACTGAGTTTCCTTGAGAGCTTGCTTGGAAGCCTGATGGTGTGTGAAGTTAGTGAGCCAAATGGAGTTGTTCTCCACAAGAACCACTCGGCTGATCCTTCTTCAATATGCCCTTCACCAACATGCAGTGTTTCCTTGATTGAATTAGCTCTCACACCAATATTTTGCGTCCTAGAGCCTTTGCATTGAGGGCTATCTGAAACGGCTGTGGCGCTGAAGTTGCCTGTGAATGTGGAGTTGGTGGCATGTGAAACCCGCATGTGCAGCATTCGTTTATGTGGGATGCTCTCCAAGCTTAATTTCAGTCCTAGGCACTCAAAGGGCACTAAGCATAGAGTGTGAAAAACTGAGTTTCCTTGAGAGCTGCTTGGAAGCCTGATGGTGTGTGAAGTTAGTGAGCCAAATGGAGTTGTTCTCCCACAAGAACCACTCGGCTGATCCTTCTTCAATATGCCCTTCACCAACATGCAGTGTTTCCTTGATTGAATTAGCTCTCACACCAATATTTGCGTCTAGAGCCTTTGCATTGAGGGCTATCTGAAAACGGCTGTGGCGCTGAAGTTGCCTGTGAATGTGGAGTTGGTGGCATGTGAAACCCGCATGTGGAGCATTCGTTTGTGTGGGATGCTCTACTAGATTCATTTCAATCCTAGGCACTCCAAGGGCACTAAGCATAGAGATGTGAAAACTGAGTTTCCTTGAGAGCTGCTTGGAAGCCCTGTGGTGTGTGAAGTTAGTGAGCCAAATGGAGTTGTTCTCCCACAAGAACCACTCGGCTGATCCTTTCTTCAATATGCCCTTCACCAACATGCAGTGTTGTCCTTGATTGAATTAGCTCTCACACCAATATTTGCATCTAGAGCCTTTGCAGTGAGGGCTATCTGAAGAAACGGCTGTGGCGCTGAAGA
>NW_026696245.1:0-48775 GCF_030435755.1 Ochotona princeps | reverse complement strand
GCATTAAGCATAGAGTGTGAAAAGTGAGTTTCCTTGAGAGCTGCTTGGAAGCCTGATTGTGTGCGAAGTTATTGAGCCAAATAGAGTTGTTCTCCCACAAGAACCACTCGGCTGCTTCTTCTTCAATATGCCCTTCACCAACATGCAGTTTTTCCTTGATTGAATTAGCTCTCACACCAATATTTGCGTCTAGAGCCTTTGCATTGAGGGCTATCTGAAAACGGCTTTGGCGCTGAAGTTGTCTGTGAATGTGGAGTTGGTGGCATGTGAAACCCGCATCTGGAGCATTGGTTTGTGTGTGCGATGTTCTACCAGCTTCATTCCTAGATAATGCACTCAAAGGGCATTAAGCATAGAGTGTGAAAAGTGAGTTTCCTTGAGAGCTGCTTGGAAGCCTGATGGTGTGTGAAGTTAGTGAGCCAAATGGAGTTGTTCTCCCACAAGAACCACTCGGCTGCTTCTTCTTCAATATGCCCTTCACCAACATGCAGTGTTTCCTTGATTGAATTAGCTCTCACACCAATATTTGCGTCTAGAGCCTTTGCATTGAGGGCTATCTGAAAACGGCTTTGGCGCTGAAGTTGTCTGTGAATGTGGAGTTGGTGGCATGTGAAACCCGCATGTGAAGCATTGGTTTGTGTGCGATGCTGACCAAGCTTCTTTCAGTCCTAGGCACTCAAAGGGCATTAAGCATAGAGTGTGAAAAGTGAGTTTCCTTGAGAGCTGCTTGGAAGCCTGATGGTGTGTGAAGTTAGTGAGCCAAATGGAGTTGTTCTCCCACAAGAATCACTCGGCTGCTTCTTCTTCAATATGCCCTTCACCAACATGAGGTGTTTCCTTGATTGAATTAGCTCTCACACCAATATTTGCGTCTAGAGCTTTTGCATTGAGGGCTATCTGAAAACAGCTTCGGCGCTGAAGTTGTCTGTGAATGTGGAGTTGGTGGCATGTGAAACCCGCATGTGGAGCATTGGTTTGTGTGCTATACTCTAAAAGGTTGATTCCTAGATAATGCACTCAAAGGGCATTAAGCATAGAGTGTGAAAAGTGAGTTTCCTTGAGAGCTGCTTGGAAGCCTGATGGTGTGTGAAGTTAGTGAGCCAAATGGAGTTGATCTTCCACAAGAATTACTCACCTGCTGCTCCTTTAATATGCCCTTCACCAACATGCAGTGTTTCCTTGATTGAATTAGCTCTCACACCAATATTTGCGTCTAGAGCCTTTGCATTGAGGGCTATCTGAAAACAGCTTTGGCGCTGAAGTTGTCTGTGAATGTGGAGTTGGTGGCATGTGAAACCCGCATGTGGAGCAGTGGTTTGTGTGCGATGCTGACCAAGCTTCTTTCAGTCCTAGGCACTCAAAGGGCATTTAGCGTATAGTGTGAAAAGTGAGTTTCCTTGAGAGCTGCTTGGAAGCCTGATGGTGTGTGAAGTTAGTGAGCCAAATGGAGTTGTTCTTCCACAAGAATCACTCAGCTGCTTCTTCTTCAATATGCCCTTCACCAACATGCAGTGTTTCCTTGATTAAATTAGCTCTCACACCAATATTTGCGTCTAGAGCCTTTGCATTGAGGGCTATCTGAAAACGGCTTTGGCGCTGAAGTTGTCTGTGAATGTGGAGTTGGTGGCATGTGAAACCCGCATGTGGAGCATTGGTTTGTGTGCGATGCTGACCAAGCTTCTTTCAGTCCTAGGCACTCAAAGGGCATTAAGCATACAGTGTGAAAAGTGAGTTTCCTTGAGAGCTGCTTGGAAGCCTGATGGTGTGTGAAGTTAGTGAGCCAAATGGAGTTGTTCTCCCACAAGAACCACTCGGCTGCTTCTTCTTCAATATGCCCTTCACCAACATGCAGTGTTTCCTTGATTGAATTAGCTCTCACACCAATATTTACGTCTAGAGCCTTTGCATTGAGGGCTATCTGAAAACGGCTTTGGCGCTGAAGTTGTCTGTGAATGTGGAGTTGGTGGCATGTGAAACCCGCCTGTGGAGCATTGGTTTGTGTGCGATGCTGACCAAGCTTCTTTCAGTACTAGGCACTCAACGGGCATTAAGCCTAGAGTGTGAAAATTGAGTTTCCTTGAGAGCTGCTTGGAAGCCTGATGGTGTGTGAAGTTAGTGAGCCAAATGGAGTTGATCTTCCACAAGAATCACTCGGCTGCTTCTTCTTCAATATGCCCTTCACCAACATGCAGTGTTTCCTTGATTAAATTAGCTCTCACACCAATATTTGCGTCTAGAGCCTTTGCATTGAGGGCTATCTGAAAACGGCTTTGGCGCTGAAGTTGTCTGTGAATGTGGAGTTGGTGGCATGTGAAACCCGCCTGTGGAGCATTGGTTTGTGTGCGATGCTGACCAAGCTTCTTTCAGTACTAGGCACTCAACGGGCATTAAGCCTAGAGTGTGAAAAGTGAGTTTCCTTGAGAGCTGCTTGGAAGCCTGATGGTGTGTGAAGTTAGTGAGCCAAATGGAGTTGATCTTCCACAAGAATCACTCGGCTGCTTCTTCTTCAATATGCCCTTCACCAACATGCAGTGTTTCCTTGATTGAATTAGCTCTCACACCAATATTTGCGTCTAGAGCCTTTGCATTGAGGGCTATCTGAAAACGGCTTTGGCGCTGAAGTTGTCTGTGAATGTGGAGTTGGTGGCATGTGAAACCCGCATGTGGAGCATTGGTTTGTGTGTGATGCTCTTCCCGGTTCATTCCTAGATAATGCACTCAAAGGGCATTAAGCATAGAGTGTGAAAAGTGAGTTTCCTTGAGAGCTGCTTGGAAGCCTGATGGTGTGCGAAGTTATTGAGCCAAATAGAGTTGTTCTCCCACAAGAACCACTCGGCTGCTTCTTCTTCAATATGCCCTTCACCAACATGCAGTATTTCCTTGATTGAATTAGCTCTCACACCAATATTTGCGTCTAGAGCCTTTGCATTGAGGGCTATCTGAAAACGGCTTTGGCGCTGAAGTTGTCTGTGAATGTGGAGTTGGTGGCATGTGAAACCCGCATCGGGAGCATTGGTTTGTGTGTTCGATGTTCTACCAGCTTCATTCCTAGATAATGCACTCAAAGGGCATTAAGCATAGAGTGTGAAAAGTGAGTTTCCTTGAGAGCTGCTTGGAAGCCTGATGGTGTGTGAAGTTAGTGAGCCAAATGGAGTTGTTCTCCCACAAGAACCACTCGGCTGCTTCTTCTTCAATATGCCCTTCACCAACATGCAGTGTTTCCTTGATTGAATTAGCTCTCACACCAATATTTGCGTCTAGAGCCTTTGCATTGAGGGCTATCTGAAAACGGCTCTGGCGCTGAAGTTGTCTGTGAATGTGGAGTTGGTGACATGTGAAACCCGCATGTGGAGCATTGGTTTGTGTGCTATACTCTGCCAGGTTGATTCCTAGATAATGCACTCAAAGGGCATTAAGCATAGAGTGTGAAAAGTGAGTTTCCTTCAGAGCTGCTCGGAAGCCTGATGGTGTGTGAAGTTAGTGAGCCAAATGAAGTTGATCTTCCACAAGAATCACTCAGCTGCTTCTTCTTCAATATGCCCTTCACCAACATGCAGTGTTTCCTTGATTAAATTAGCTCTCACACCAATATTTGCGTCTAGAGCCTTAGCATTGAGGGCTATCTGAAAACGGCTCTGGCGCTGAAGTTGTCGGTGAATGTGGAGTTGGTGGCATGTGAAACCCGCATGTGGAGCATTGGTTTGTGTGTGCAATGTTCTACTAGCTTCATTCCTAGATAATGCACTCAAAGGGCATTAAGCATAGAGTGTGAAAAGTGAGTTTCCTTGAGAGCTGCTTGGAAGCCTGATTGTGTGCGAAGTTATTGAGCCAAATGGAGTTGTTCTCCCACAAGAACCACTCGGCTGCTTCTTCTTCAATATGCCCTTCACCAACATGCAGTGTTTCCTTGATTGAATTAGCTCTCACACCAATATTTGCGTCTAGAGCCTTTGCATTGAGGACTATCTGAAAACGGCTCGGGCGCTGAAGTTGTCTGTGAATGTGGAGTTGGTGGCATGTGAAACCCGCATGTGGAGCATTGGTTTGTGTGGTATACTCTACCAGGTTGATTCCTAGAAAATGCACTCAAAGGGCATTAAGCATAGAGTGTGAAAAGTGAGTTTCCTTGAGAGCTGCTTGGAAGCCTGATGGTGTGTGAAGTTAGTGAGCCAAATGGAGTTGTTCTCCCACAAGAACCACTCGGCTGCTTCTTCTTCAATATGCCCTTCACCAACATGCAGTGTTTCCTTGATTGAATTAGCTCTCACACCAATATTTGCGTCTAGAGCCTTTGCATTGAGGGCTATCTGAAAACGGCTTTGGCGCTGAAGTTGTCTGTGAATGTGGAGTTGGTGGCATGTGAAACCCGCATGTGGAGCATTGGTTTGTGTGTGCGATGTTCTACCAGCTTCATTCCTAGATAATGCACTCAAAGGGCATTAAGCATAGAGTGTGAAAAGTGAATTTCCTTGAGAGCTGCTTGGAAGCCTGATGGTGTGTGAAGTTAGTGAGCCAAATGGAGTTGTTCTCCCAAAAGAATTACTCAGCTGCTGCTCCTTTAATATGCCCTTCACCAACATGCAGTGTTTCCTTGATTGAATTAGCTCTCACACCAATATTTGCGTCTAGAGCCTTTGCATTGAGGGCTATCTGAAAACGGCTTTGGCGCTGAAGTTGTCTGTGAATGTGGAGTTGGTGGCATGTGAAACCCGCATGTGGAGCATTGGTTTGTGTGCGATGCTGACCAAGCTTCTTTCAGTCCTAGGCACTCAAAGGGCATTAAGCATAGAGTGTGAAAAGTGAGTTTCCTTGAGAGCTGCTTGGAAGCCTGATGGTGTGTGAAGTTAGTGAGCCAAATGGAGTTGTTCTCCCACAAGAACCACTCGGCTGCTTCTTCTTCAATATACCCTTCACCAACATGCAGTGTTTCCTTGATTGAATTAGCTCTCACACCAATATTTGCGTCTAGAGCCTTTGCATTGAGGGCTATCTGAAAACAGCTTTGGCGCTAAAGTTGTCTGTGAATGTGGAGTTGGTGGCATGTGAAACCCGCATGTGGAGCAGTGGTTTGTGTGCGATGCTGACCAAGCTTCTTTCAGCCCTAGGCACTCAAAGGGCTTTTAGCGTATAGTGTGAAAAGTGAGTTTCCTTGAGAGCTGCTTGGAAGCCTGATTGTGTGCGAAGTTATTGAGCCAAATAGAGTTGTTCTCCCACAAGAACCACTCGGCTGCTTCTTCTTCAATATGCCCTTCACCAACATGCAGTTTTTCCTTGATTGAATTAGCTCTCACACCAATATTTGCGTCTAGAGCCTTTGCATTGAGGGCTATCTGAAAACGGCTTTGGCGCTGAAGTTGTCTGTGAATGTGGAGTTGGTGGCATGTGAAACCCGCATCTGGAGCATTGGTTTGTGTGTGCGATGTTCTACCAGCTTCATTCCTAGATAATGCACTCAAAGGGCATTAAGCATAGAGTGTGAAAAGTGAGTTTCCTTGAGAGCTGCTTGGAAGCCTGATGGTGTGTGAAGTTAGTGAGCCAAATGGAGTTGTTCTCCCACAAGAACCACTCAGCTGCTGCTTCTTCTTCAATATGCCCTTCACCAACATGCAGTGTTTCCTTGATTGAATTAGCTCTCACACCAATATTTGCGTCTAGAGCCTTTGCATTGAGGGCTATCTGAAAACGGCTCTGGCGCTGAAGTTGTCTGTGAATGTGGAGTTGGTGGCATGTGAAACCCGCATGTGGAGCATTGGTTTGTGTGCTATATTCTACCAGGTTGATTCCTAGATAATGCACTCAAAGGGCATTAAGCATAGAGTGTGAAAAGTGAGTTTCCTTGAGAGCTGCTTGGAAGCCTGATTGTGTGCGAAGTTATTGAGCCAAATGGAGTTGTTCTCCCACAAGAACCACTCGGCTGCTTCTTCTTCAATATGCCCTTCACCAACATGCAGTGTTTCCTTGATTGAATTAGCTCTCACACCAATATTTGCGTCTAGAGCCTTTGCATTGAGGGCTATCTGAAAACGGTTTTGGCGCTGAAGTTGTCTGTGAATGTGGAGTTGGTGGCACGTGAAACCCACATGTGGAGCATTGGTTTGTGTGCGATGCTGACCAAGCTTCTTTCAGTCCAAGGCACTCAAAGGGCATTAAGCATAGAGTGTGAAAAGTGAGTTTCCTTGAGAGCTGCTTGGATGCCTGATGGTGTGTGAAGTCAGTGAGCCAAATGGAGTTGTTCTCCCACAAGAACCACTCAGCTGCTTCTTCTTCAATATGCCCTTCACCAACATGCAGTGTTTCCTTGATTGAATTAGCTCTCACACCAATATTTGCTTCTAGAGCCTTTGCATTGAGGGCTATCTGAAAACGGCTCTGGCGCTGAAGTTGTCTGTGAATGTGGAGTTGGTGGCATGTGAAACCCGCATGTGGAGCATTGGTTTGTGTGCTATACTCTAAAAGGTTGATTCCTAGATAATGCACTCAAAGGGCATTAAGCATAGAGTGTGAAAAGTGAGTTTCCTTGAGAGCTGCTTGGAAGCCTGATGGTGTGTGAAGTTAGTGAACCAAATGGAGTTGATCTTCCACAAGAATTACTCAGCTGCTGCTCCTTTAATATGCCCTTCACCAACATGCAGTGTTTCCTTGATTGAATTAGCTCTCACACCAATATTTGCGTCTAGAGCCTTTGCATTGAGGGCTATCTGAAAACGGCTTTGGCGCTGAAGTTGTCTGTGAATGTGGAGTTGGTGGCATGTGAAACCCGCATGTGGAGCATTGGTTTGTGTGTGCGATGTTCTACTAGCTTCATTCCTAGATAATGCACTCAAAGGGCATTAAGCATAGAGTGTGAAAAGTGAGTTTCCTTGAGAGCTGCTTGGAAGCCTGATTGTGTGCGAAGTTATTGAGCCAAATAGAGTTGTTCTCCCACAAGAACCACTCGGCTGCTTCTTCTTCAATATGCCCTTCCCCAACATGCAGTGTTTCCTTGATTGAATTAGCTCTCACACCAATATTTGCGTCTAGACCCTTTGCATTGAGGGCTATCTGAAAACGGCTTTGGCGCTGAAGTTGTCTGTGAATGTGGAGTTGGTGGCATGTGAAACCCGCCTGTGGAGCATTGGTTTGTGTGCTATATTCTACCAGGTTGATTCCTAGATAATGCACTCAAAGGACATTAAGCATAGAGTGTGAAAATTGAGTTTCCTTCAGAGCTGCTCGGAAGCCTGATGGTGTGTGAAGTTAGGTAGCCAAATGGAGTTGATCTTCCACAAGAATCACTCAGCTGCTTCTTCTTCAATATGCCCTTCACCAACATGCAGTGTTTCCTTGATTAAATTAGCTCTCACACCAATATTTGCGTCTAGAGCCTTAGCATTGAGGGCTATCTGAAAACGGCTTTGGCGCTGAAGTTGTCTGTGAATGAAGAGTTGGTGGCATGTGAAACCCGCATGTGCAGCATTGGTTTGTGTGCGATGCTGACCAAGCTTCTTTCAGTCCTAGGCACTCAAAGGGCATTAAGCATAGAGTGTGAAATGTGAGTTTCCTTGAGAGCTGCTTGGAAGCCTGATGGTGTGTGAAGTTAGTGAGCCAAATGGAGTTGTTCTCCCACAAGAACCACTCGGCTGCTTCTTCTTCAATATACCCTTCACCAACATGCAGTGTTTCCTTGATTGAATTATCTCTCACACCAATATTTGCGTCTAGAGCCTTTGCATTGAGGGCTATCTGAAAACAGCTTTGGCGCTAAAGTTGTCTGTGAATGTGGAGTTGGTGGCATGTGAAACCCGCATGTGGACCAGTGGTTTGTGTGCGATGCTGACCAAGCTTCTTTCAGTCCTAGGCACTCAAAGGGCTTTTAGCGTATAGTGTGAAAAGTGAGTTTCCTTGAGAGCTGCTTGGAAGCCTGATGGTGTGTGAAGTTAGTGAGCCAAATGGAGTTGTTCTCCCACAGAATCACTCAGCTGCTTCTTCTTCAATATGCCCTTCACCAACATGCAGTGTTTCCTTGATTGAATTAGCTCTCACACCAATATTTGCGTCTAGAGCCTTTGCATTGAGGGCTATCTGAAAACGGCTTTTTCGCTGAAGTTGTCTGTGAATGTGGAGTTGGTGGCATGTGAAACCCGCATGTGGAGCATTGGTTTGTGTGTGCGATGTTCTACTAGCTTCATTCCTAGATAATGCACTCAAAGGGCATTAAGCATAGAGTGTGAAAAGTGAGTTTCCTTGAGAGCTGCTTGGAAGCCTGATTGTGTGCGAAGTTATTGAGCCAAATAGAGTTGTTCTCCCACAAGAACCACTCGGCTGCTTCTTCTTCAATATGCCCTTCACCAACATGCAGTTTTTCCTTGATTGAATTAGCTCTCACACCAATATTTGCGTCTAGAGCCTTTGCATTGAGGGCTATCTGAAAACGGCTTTGGCGCTGAAGTTGTCTGTGAATGTGGAGTTGGTGGCATGTGAAACCCGCATCTGGAGCATTGGTTTGTGTGTGCGATGTTCTACCAGCTTCATTCCTAGATAATGCACTCAAAGGGCATTAAGCATAGAGTGTGAAAAGTGAGTTTCCTTGAGAGCTGCTTGGAAGCCTGATGGTGTGTGAAGTTAGTGAGCCAAATGGAGTTGATCTTCCACAAGAATTACTCAGCTGCTGCTCCTTCAATATGCCCTTCACCAACATGCAGTGTTTCCTTGATTGAATTAGCTCTCACACCAATATTTGCGTCTAGAGCCTTTGCATTGAGGGCTATCTGAAAACGGCTTTGGCGCTGAAGTTGTCTGTTAATGTGGAGTTGGTGGCATGTGAAACCCGCATGTGAAGCATTGGTTTGTGTGCGATGCTGACCAAGCTTCTTTCAGTCCTAGGCACTCAAAGGGCATTAAGCATAGAGTGTGAAAAGTGAGTTTCCTTGAGAGCTGCTTGGAAGCCTGATGGTGTGTGAAGTTAGTGAGCCAAATGGAGTTGTTCTCCCACAAGAATCACTCGGCTGCTTCTTCTTCAATATGCCCTTCACCAACATGAGGTGTTTCCTTGATTGAATTAGCTCTCACACCAATATTTGCGTCTAGAGCTTTTGCATTGAGGGCTATCTGAAAACAGCTTCGGCGCTGAAGTTGTCTGTGAATGTGGAGTTGGTGGCATGTGAAACCCGCATGTGGAGCATTGGTTTGTGTGCTATACTCTAAAAGGTTGATTCCTAGATAATGCACTCAAAGGGCATTAAGCATAGAGTGTGAAAAGTGAGTTTCCTTGAGAGCTGCTTGGAAGCCTGATGGTGTGTGAAGTTAGTGAGCCAAATGGAGTTGATCTTCCACAAGAATTACTCACCTGCTGCTCCTTTAATATGCCCTTCACCAACATGCAGTGTTTCCTTGATTGAATTAGCTCTCACACCAATATTTGCGTCTAGAGCCTTTGCATTGAGGGCTATCTGAAAACAGCTTTGGCGCTGAAGTTGTCTGTGAATGTGGAGTTGGTGGCATGTGAAACCCGCATGTGGAGCAGTGGTTTGTGTGCGATGCTGACCAAGCTTCTTTCAGTCCTAGGCACTCAAAGGGCATTTAGCGTATAGTGTGAAAAGTGAGTTTCCTTGAGAGCTGCTTGGAAGCCTGATGGTGTGTGAAGTTAGTGAGCCAAATGGAGTTGTTCTTCCACAAGAATCACTCAGCTGCTTCTTCTTCAATATGCCCTTCACCAACATGCAGTGTTTCCTTGATTAAATTAGCTCTCACACCAATATTTGCGTCTAGAGCCTTTGCATTGAGGGCTATCTGAAAACGGCTTTGGCGCTGAAGTTGTCTGTGAATGTGGAGTTGGTGGCATGTGAAACCCGCATGTGGAGCATTGGTTTGTGTGCGATGCTGACCAAGCTTCTTTCAGTCCTAGGCACTCAAAGGGCATTAAGCATACAGTGTGAAAAGTGAGTTTCCTTGAGAGCTGCTTGGAAGCCTGATGGTGTGTGAAGTTAGTGAGCCAAATGGAGTTGTTCTCCCACAAGAACCACTCGGCTGCTTCTTCTTCAATATGCCCTTCACCAACATGCAGTGTTTCCTTGATTGAATTAGCTCTCACACCAATATTTACGTCTAGAGCCTTTGCATTGAGGGCTATCTGAAAACGGCTTTGGCGCTGAAGTTGTCTGTGAATGTGGAGTTGGTGGCATGTGAAACCCGCCTGTGGAGCATTGGTTTGTGTGCGATGCTGACCAAGCTTCTTTCAGTACTAGGCACTCAACGGGCATTAAGCCTAGAGTGTGAAAATTGAGTTTCCTTGAGAGCTGCTTGGAAGCCTGATGGTGTGTGAAGTTAGTGAGCCAAATGGAGTTGATCTTCCACAAGAATCACTCGGCTGCTTCTTCTTCAATATGCCCTTCACCAACATGCAGTGTTTCCTTGATTAAATTAGCTCTCACACCAATATTTGCGTCTAGAGCCTTTGCATTGAGGGCTATCTGAAAACGGCTCTGGCGCTGAAGTTGTCTGTGAATGTGGAGTTGGTGGCATGTGAAACCCGCCTGTGGAGCATTGGTTTGTGTGCGATGCTGACCAAGCTTCTTTCAGTACTAGGCACTCAACGGGCATTAAGCCTAGAGTGTGAAAAGTGAGTTTCCTTGAGAGCTGCTTGGAAGCCTGATGGTGTGTGAAGTTAGTGAGCCAAATGGAGTTGATCTTCCACAAGAATCACTCGGCTGCTTCTTCTTCAATATGCCCTTCACCAACATGCAGTGTTTCCTTGATTGAATTAGCTCTCACACCAATATTTGCGTCTAGAGCCTTTGCATTGAGGGCTATCTGAAAACGGCTTTGGCGCTGAAGTTGTCTGTGAATGTGGAGTTGGTGGCATGTGAAACCCGCATGTGGAGCATTGGTTTGTGTGTGATGCTCTTCCCGGTTCATTCCTAGATAATGCACTCAAAGGGCATTAAGCATAGAGTGTGAAAAGTGAGTTTCCTTGAGAGCTGCTTGGAAGCCTGATGGTGTGCGAAGTTATTGAGCCAAATAGAGTTGTTCTCCCACAAGAACCACTCGGCTGCTTCTTCTTCAATATGCCCTTCACCAACATGCAGTATTTCCTTGATTGAATTAGCTCTCACACCAATATTTGCGTCTAGAGCCTTTGCATTGAGGGCTATCTGAAAACGGCTTTGGCGCTGAAGTTGTCTGTGAATGTGGAGTTGGTGGCATGTGAAACCCGCATCGGGAGCATTGGTTTGTGTGTTCGATGTTCTACCAGCTTCATTCCTAGATAATGCACTCAAAGGGCATTAAGCATAGAGTGTGAAAAGTGAGTTTCCTTGAGAGCTGCTTGGAAGCCTGATGGTGTGTGAAGTTAGTGAGCCAAATGGAGTTGTTCTCCCACAAGAACCACTCGGCTGCTTCTTCTTCAATATGCCCTTCACCAACATGCAGTGTTTCCTTGATTGAATTAGCTCTCACACCAATATTTGCGTCTAGAGCCTTTGCATTGAGGGCTATCTGAAAACGGCTCTGGCGCTGAAGTTGTCTGTGAATGTGGAGTTGGTGACATGTGAAACCCGCATGTGGAGCATTGGTTTGTGTGCTATACTCTGCCAGGTTGATTCCTAGATAATGCACTCAAAGGGCATTAAGCATAGAGTGTGAAAAGTGAGTTTCCTTGAGAGCTGCTCGGAAGCCTGATGGTGTGTGAAGTTAGTGAGCCAAATGAAGTTGATCTTCCACAAGAATCACTCAGCTGCTTCTTCTTCAATATGCCCTTCACCAACATGCAGTGTTTCCTTGATTAAATTAGCTCTCACACCAATATTTGCGTCTAGAGCCTTAGCATTGAGGGCTATCTGAAAACGGCTCTGGCGCTGAAGTTGTCGGTGAATGTGGAGTTGGTGGCATGTGAAACCCGCATGTGGAGCATTGGTTTGTGTGTGCAATGTTCTACTAGCTTCATTCCTAGATAATGCACTCAAAGGGCATTAAGCATAGAGTGTGAAAAGTGAGTTTCCTTGAGAGCTGCTTGGAAGCCTGATTGTGTGCGAAGTTATTGAGCCAAATGGAGTTGTTCTCCCACAAGAACCACTCGGCTGCTTCTTCTTCAATATGCCCTTCACCAACATGCAGTTTTTCCTTGATTGAATTAGCTCTCACACCAATATTTGCGTCTAGAGCCTTTGCATTGAGGGCTATCTGAAAACGGCTTTGGCGCTGAAGTTGTCTGTGAATGTGGAGTTGGTGGCATGTGAAACCCGCATCTGGAGCATTGGTTTGTATGCGATGTTCTACCAGCTTCATTCCTAGATAATGCACTCAAAGGGCATTAAGCATAGAGTGTGAAAAGTGAGTTTCCTTGAGAGCTGCTTGGAAGCCTGATGGTGTGTGAAGTTAGTGAGCCAAATGGAGTTGTTCTCCCACAAGAACCACTCGGCTGCTTCTTCTTCAATATGCCCTTCACCAACATGCAGTGTTTCCTTGATTAAATTAGCTCTCACACCAATATTTGCGTCTAGAGCCTTTGCATTGAGGGCTATCTGAAAACGGTTTTGGCGCTGAAGTTGTCTGTGAATGTGGAGTTGGTGGCACGTGAAACCCGCATGTGGAGCATTGGTTTGTGTGCGATGTTCTACCAGCTTCATTCCTAGATAATGCACTCAAAGGGCATTAAGCATAGAGTGTGAAAAGTGAGTTTCCTTGAGAGCTGCTTGGAAGCCTGATGGTGTGTGAAGTTAGTGAGCCAAATGGAGTTGTTCTCCCACAAGAACCACTCGGCTGCTTCTTCTTCAATATGCCCTTCACCAACATGCAGTGTTTCCTTGATTGAATTAGCTCTCACACCAATATTTGCGTCTAGAGCCTTTGCATTGAGGGCTATCTGAAAACGGTTTTGGCGCTGAAGTTGTCTGTGAATGTGGAGTTGGTGGCACGTGAAACCCGCATGTGGAGCATTGGTTTGTGTGCGATGCTGACCAAGATTCTTTCAGTCCTAGGCACTCAAAGGGCATTAAGCATAGAGTGTGAAAAGTGAGTTTCCTTGAGAGCTGCTTGGATGCCTGATGGTGTGTGAAGTTAGTGAGCCAAATGGAGTTGTTCTCCCACAAGAACCACTCAGCTGCTTCTTCTTCAATATGCCCTTCACCAACATGCAGTGTTTCCTTGATTGAATTAGCTCTCACACCAATATTTGCTTCTAGAGCCTTTGCATTGAGGGCTATCTGAAAACGGCTCTGGCGCTGAAGTTGTCTGTGAATGTGGAGTTGGTGGCATGTGAAACCCGCATGTGGAGCATTGGTTTGTGTGCGATGCTGACCAAGCTTCTTTCAGTCCTAGGCACTCAAAGGGCATTAAGCATAGAGTGTGAAAAGTGAGTTTCCTTGAGAGCTGCTTGGAAGCCTGATGGTGTGTGAAGTTAGTGAGCCAAATGGAGTTGTTCTCCCACAAGAACCACTCGGCTGCTTCTTCTTCAATATGCCCTTCACCAACATGCAGTGTTTCCTTGATTGAATTAGCTCTCACACCAATATTTGCGTCTAGAGCCTTTGCATTGAGGGCTATCTGAAAACAGCTTTGGCGCTGAAGTTGTCTGTGAATGTGGAGTTGGTGGCATGTGAAACCCGCATGTGGAGCATTGGTTTGTGTGCGATGCTGACCAAGCTTCTTTCAGTCCTAGGCACTCAAAGGGCATTTAGCCTATAGTGTGAAAAGTGCGTTTTCCTTGAGAGCTGCTTGGAAGCCTGATGGTGTGTGAAGTTAGTGAGCCAAATGGAGTTGTTCTTCCACAAGAATCACTCAGCTGCTTCTTCTTCAATATGCCCTTCACCAACATGCAGTGTTTCCTTGATTGAATTAGCTCTCACACCAATATTTGCGTCTAGAGCCTTTGCATTGAGGGCTATCTGAAAACGGCTTTGGCGCTGAAGTTGTCTGTGAATGTGGAGTTGGTGGCATGTGAAACCCGCCTGTGGAGCATTGGTTTGTGTGCGAAGCTGACCAAGCTTCTTTCAGTACTAGGCACTCAACTGGCATTAAGCCTAGAGTGTGAAAATTGAGTTTCCTTGAGAGCTGCTTGGAAGCCTGATGGTGTGTGAAGTTAGTGAGCCAAATGGAGTTGATCTTCCACAAGAATCACTCGGCTGCTTCTTCTTCAATATGCCCTTCACCAACATGAGGTGTTTCCTTGATTAAATTAGCTCTCACACCAATATTTGCGTCTAGAGCCTTTGCATTGAGGGCTATCTGGGGGGGGTTGGGGGAAAACGGCTTTGGCGCTGAAGTTGTCTGTGAATGTGGAGTTGGTGGCATGTGAAACCCGCATGTGAAGCATTGGTTTGTGTGTGATGCTCTTCCCGGTTCATTCCTAGATAATGCACTCAAAGGGCATTAAGCATAGAGTGTGAAAAGTGAGTTTCCTTGAGAGCTGCTTGGAAGCCTGATGGTGTGTGAAGTTAGTGAGCCAAATGGAGTTGATTTTCCACAAGAATTACTCAGCTGCTGCTCCTTTAATATGCCCTTCACCAACATGCAGTGTTTCCTTGATTGAATTAGCTCTCACACCAATATTTGCGTCTAGAGCCTTTGCATTGAGGGCTATCTGAAAACGGCTTTTTCGCTGAAGTTGTCTGTGAATGTGGAGTTGGTGGCATGTGAAACCCGCATGTGGAGCATTGGTTTGTGTCTGCGATGTTCTACTAGCTTCATTCCTAGATAATGCTCTCAAAGGGCATTAAGCATAGAGTGTGAAAAGTGAGTTTCCTTGAGAGCTGCTTGGAAGCCTGATTGTGTGCGAAGTTATTGAGCCAAATAGAGTTGTTCTCCCACAAGAACCACTCGGCTGCTTCTTCTTCAATATGCCCTTCACCAACATGCAGTGTTTCCTTGATTGAATTAGCTCTCACACCAATATTTGCGTCTAGAGCCTTTGCATTGAGGGCTATCTGAAAACGGCTTTGGCGCTGAAGTTGTCTGTGAATGTGGAGTTGCTGGCATGTGAAACCCGCATGTGGAGCATTGGTTTGTGTGTGCGATGTTCTACCAGCTTCATTCCTAGATAATGCACTCAAAGGGCATTAAGCATAGAGTGTGAAAAGTGAGTTTCCTTGAGAGCTGCTTGGAAGCCTGATGGTGTGTGAAGTTAGTGAGCCAAATGGAGTTGTTCTCCCACAAGAACCACTCGGCTGCTTCTTCTTCAATATGCCCTTCACCAACATGCAGTGTTTCCTTGATTGAATTAGCTCTCACACCAATATTTGCGTCTAGAGCCTTTGCATTGAGGGCTATCTGAAAACGGTTTGGGCGCTGAAGTTGTCTGTGAATGTGGAGTTGGTGGCACGTGAAACCCGCATGTGGAGCATTGGTTTGTGTGCGATGCTGACCAAGCTTCTTTCAGTCCTAGGCACTCAAAGGGCATTAAGCATAGAGTGTGAAAAGTGAGTTTCCTTGAGAACTGCTTGGATGCCTGATGGTGTTTGAAGTTAGTGAGCCAAATGGAGTTGTTCTCCGACAAGAACCACTCAGCTGCTTCTTCTTCAATATGCCCTTCACCAACATGCAGTGTTTCCTTGATTAAATTAGCTTCTCACACCAATATTTGCGTCTAGAGCCTTTGCATTGAGGGCTATCTGAAAACGGCTCTGGCGCTGAAGTTTTCTGTGAATGTGGAGTTGGTGGCATGTGAAACCCGCATGTGGAGCATTGGTTTGTGTGCTATACTCTAAAAGGTTGATTCTAGATAATGCACTCAAAGGGCATTAAGCATAGAGTGTGAAAAGTGAGTTTCCTTGAGAGCTGCTTGGAAGCCTGATGGTGTGTGAAGTTAGTGAGCCAAATGGAGTTGATCTTCCACAAGAATTACTCAGCTGCTGCTCCTTTAATATGCCCTTCACCAACATGCAGTGTTTCCTTGATTGAATTAGCTCTCACACCAATATTTGCGTCTAGAGCCTTTGCATTGAGGGCTATCTGAAAACGGCTTTGGCGCTGAAGTTGTCTGTGAATGTGGAGTTGGTGGCATGTGAAACCCACATGTGGAGCTTTGGTTTGTGTGCGATGCTGACCAAGCTTCTTTCAGTCCTAGGCACTCAAAGGGCATTTAGCGTATAGTGTGAAAAGTGAGTTTCCTTGAGAGCTGCTTGGAAGCCTGATGGTGTGTGAAGTTAGTGAGCCAAATGGAGTTGTTCTTCCACAAGAATCACTCAGCTGCTTCTTCTTCAATATGCCCTTCACCAACATGCAGTGTTTCCTTGATTGAATTAGCTCTCACACCAATATTTGCGTCTAGAGCCTTTGCATTGAGGGCTATCTGAAAACGACTTTGGAGCTGAAGTTGTTTGTGAATGTGGAGTTGGTGGCATGTGAAACCCGCATGTGGAGCAGTGGTTTGTGTGCGATGCTGACCAAGCTTCTTTCAGTCCTAGGCACTCAAAGGGCATTAAGCATAGAGTGTGAAAAGTGAGTTTCCTTGAGAGCTGCTTGGAAGCCTGATGGTGTGTGAAGTTAGTGAGCCAAATGGAGTTGTTCTCCCACAAGAACCACTCGGCTGCTTCTTCTTCAATATGCCCTTCACCAACATGCAGTGTTTCCTTGATTGAATTAGCTCTCACACCAATATTTGCGTCTAGAGCCTTTGCATTGAGGGCTATCTGAAAACGGCTTTGGCGCTGAAGTTGTCTGTGAATGTGGAGTTGGTGGCATGTGAAACCCGCCTGTGGAGCATTGGTTTGTGTGCGATGCTGACCAAGCTTCTTTCAGTACTAGGGACTCAACGGGCATTAAGCCTAGAGTGTGAAAATTGAGTTTCCTTGAGAGCTGCTTGGAAGCCTGATGGTGTGTGAAGTTAGTGAGCCAAATGGAGTTGATCTTCCACAAGAATCACTCGGCTGCTTCTTCTTCAATATGCCCTTCACCAACATGCAGTGTTTCCTTGATTAAATTAGCTCTCACACCAATATTTGCGTCTAGAGCCTTTGCATTGAGGGCTATCTGAAAACGGCTTTGGCGCTGAAGTTGTCTGTGAATGTGGAGTTGGTGGCATGTGAAACCCGCATGTGAAGCATTGGTTTGTGTGTGATGCTCTTCCCGGTTCATTCCTAGATAATGCACTCAAAGGGCATTAAGCATAGAGTGTGAAAAGTGAGTTTCCTTGAGAGCTGCTTGGAAGCCTGATTGTGTGCGAAGTTATTGAGCCAAATAGAGTTGTTCTCCCACAAGAACCACTCGGCTGCTTCTTCTTCAATATGCCCTTCACCAACATGCAGTGTTTCCTTGATTGAATTAGCTCTCACACCAATATTTGCGTCTAGAGCCTTTGCATTGAGGGCTATCTGAAAACGGCTTTTTCGCTGAAGTTGTCTGTGAATGTGGAGTTGCTGGCATGTGAAACCCGCATCTGGAGCATTGGTTTGTGTGTGCGATGTTCTACCAGCTTCATTCCTAGATAATGCACTCAAAGGGCATTAAGCATAGAGTGTGAAAAGTGAGTTTCCTTGAGAGCTGATGGAAGCCTGATGGTGTGTGAAGTTAGTGAGCCAAATGGAGTTGATCTTCCACAAGAATCAATCGGCTGCTTCTTCTTCAATATGCCCTTCACCAACATGCAGTGTTTCCTTGATTAAATTAGCTCTCACACCAATATTTGCGTCTAGAGCCTTTGCATTGAGGGCTATCTGAAAACGGCTTTGGCGCTGAAGTTGTCTGTGAATGTGGAGTTGCTGGCATGTGAAACCCGCATGTGGAGCATTGGTTTGTGTGTGCGATGTTCTACCAGCTTCATTCCTAGATAATGCACTCAAAGGGCATTAAGCATAGAGTGTGAAAAGTGAGTTTCCTTGAGAGCTGCTTGGAAGCCTGATGGTGTGTGAAGTTAGTGAGCCAAATGGAGTTGTTCTCCCACAAGAACCACTCGGCTGCTTCTTCTTCAATATGCCCTTCACCAACATGCAGTGTTTCCTTGATTGAATTAGCTCTCACACCAATATTTGCGTCTAGAGCCTTTGCATTGAGGGCTATCTGAAAACGGTTTTGGCGCTGAAGTTGTCTGTGAATGTGGAGTTGGTGGCACGTGAAACCGCATGTGGAGCATTGGTTTGTGTGCGATGTTCTACCAGCTTCATTCCTAGATAATGCACTCAAAGGGCATTAAGCATAGAGTGTGAAAAGTGAGTTTCCTTGAGAGCTGCTTGGAAGCCTGATGGTGTGTGAAGTTAGTGAGCCAAATGGAGTTGTTCTCCCACAAGAACCACTCGGCTGCTTCTTCTTCAATATGCCCTTCACCAACATGCAGTGTTTCCTTGATTGAATTAGCTCTCACACCAATATTTGCGTCTAGAGCCTTTGCATTGAGGGCTATCTGAAAACGGTTTTGGCGCTGAAGTTGTCTGTGAATGTGGAGTTGGTGGCACGTGAAACCCGCATGTGGAGCATTGGTTTGTGTGCGATGCTGACCAAGATTCTTTCAGTCCTAGGCACTCAAAGGGCATTAAGCATAGAGTGTGAAAAGTGAGTTTCCTTGAGAGCTGCTTGGATGCCTGATGGTGTGTGAAGTTAGTGAGCCAAATGGAGTTGTTCTCCCACAAGAACCACTCAGCTGCTTCTTCTTCAATATGCCCTTCACCAACATGCAGTGTTTCCTTGATTGAATTAGCTCTCACACCAATATTTGCTTCTAGAGCCTTTGCATTGAGGGCTATCTGAAAACGGCTCTGGCGCTGAAGTTGTCTGTGAATGTGGAGTTGGTGGCATGTGAAACCCGCATGTGGAGCATTGGTTTGTGTGCGATGCTGACCAAGCTTCTTTCAGTCCTAGGCACTCAAAGGGCATTAAGCATAGAGTGTGAAAAGTGAGTTTCCTTGAGAGCTGCTTGGAAGCCTGATGGTGTGTGAAGTTAGTGAGCCAAATGGAGTTGTTCTCCCACAAGAACCACTCGGCTGCTTCTTCTTCAATATGCCCTTCACCAACATGCAGTGTTTCCTTGATTGAATTAGCTCTCACACCAATATTTGCGTCTAGAGCCTTTGCATTGAGGGCTATCTGAAAACAGCTTTGGCGCTGAAGTTGTCTGTGAATGTGGAGTTGGTGGCATGTGAAACCCGCATGTGGAGCATTGGTTTGTGTGCGATGCTGACCAAGCTTCTTTCAGTCCTAGGCACTCAAAGGGCATTTAGCCTATAGTGTGAAAAGTGCGTTTTCCTTGAGAGCTGCTTGGAAGCCTGATGGTGTGTGAAGTTAGTGAGCCAAATGGAGTTGTTCTTCCACAAGAATCACTCAGCTGCTTCTTCTTCAATATGCCCTTCACCAACATGCAGTGTTTCCTTGATTGAATTAGCTCTCACACCAATATTTGCGTCTAGAGCCTTTGCATTGAGGGCTATCTGAAAACGGCTTTGGCGCTGAAGTTGTCTGTGAATGTGGAGTTGGTGGCATGTGAAACCCGCCTGTGGAGCATTGGTTTGTGTGCGAAGCTGACCAAGCTTCTTTCAGTACTAGGCACTCAACTGGCATTAAGCCTAGAGTGTGAAAATTGAGTTTCCTTGAGAGCTGCTTGGAAGCCTGATGGTGTGTGAAGTTAGTGAGCCAAATGGAGTTGATCTTCCACAAGAATCACTCGGCTGCTTCTTCTTCAATATGCCCTTCACCAACATGAGGTGTTTCCTTGATTAAATTAGCTCTCACACCAATATTTGCGTCTAGAGCCTTTGCATTGAGGGCTATCTGAAAACGGCTTTGGCGCTGAAGTTGTCTGTGAATGTGGAGTTGGTGGCATGTGAAACCCGCATGTGAAGCATTGGTTTGTGTGTGATGCTCTTCCCGGTTCATTCCTAGATAATGCACTCAAAGGGCATTAAGCATAGAGTGTGAAAAGTGAGTTTCCTTGAGAGCTGCTTGGAAGCCTGATGGTGTGTGAAGTTAGTGAGCCAAATGGAGTTGATTTTCCACAAGAATTACTCAGCTGCTGCTCCTTTAATATGCCCTTCACCAACATGCAGTGTTTCCTTGATTGAATTAGCTCTCACACCAATATTTGCGTCTAGAGCCTTTGCATTGAGGGCTATCTGAAAACGGCTTTTTCGCTGAAGTTGTCTGTGAATGTGGAGTTGGTGGCATGTGAAACCCGCATGTGGAGCATTGGTTTGTGTCTGCGATGTTCTACTAGCTTCATTCCTAGATAATGCTCTCAAAGGGCATTAAGCATAGAGTGTGAAAAGTGAGTTTCCTTGAGAGCTGCTTGGAAGCCTGATTGTGTGCGAAGTTATTGAGCCAAATAGAGTTGTTCTCCCACAAGAACCACTCGGCTGCTTCTTCTTCAATATGCCCTTCACCAACATGCAGTGTTTCCTTGATTGAATTAGCTCTCACACCAATATTTGCGTCTAGAGCCTTTGCATTGAGGGCTATCTGAAAACGGCTTTGGCGCTGAAGTTGTCTGTGAATGTGGAGTTGCTGGCATGTGAAACCCGCATGTGGAGCATTGGTTTGTGTGTGCGATGTTCTACCAGCTTCATTCCTAGATAATGCACTCAAAGGGCATTAAGCATAGAGTGTGAAAAGTGAGTTTCCTTGAGAGCTGCTTGGAAGCCTGATGGTGTGTGAAGTTAGTGAGCCAAATGGAGTTGTTCTCCCACAAGAACCACTCGGCTGCTTCTTCTTCAATATGCCCTTCACCAACATGCAGTGTTTCCTTGATTGAATTAGCTCTCACACCAATATTTGCGTCTAGAGCCTTTGCATTGAGGGCTATCTGAAAACGGTTTGGGCGCTGAAGTTGTCTGTGAATGTGGAGTTGGTGGCACGTGAAACCCGCATGTGGAGCATTGGTTTGTGTGCGATGCTGACCAAGCTTCTTTCAGTCCTAGGCACTCAAAGGGCATTAAGCATAGAGTGTGAAAAGTGAGTTTCCTTGAGAACTGCTTGGATGCCTGATGGTGTTTGAAGTTAGTGAGCCAAATGGAGTTGTTCTCCGACAAGAACCACTCAGCTGCTTCTTCTTCAATATGCCCTTCACCAACATGCAGTGTTTCCTTGATTAAATTAGCTCTCACACCAATATTTGCGTCTAGAGCCTTTGCATTGAGGGCTATCTGAAAACGGCTCTGGCGCTGAAGTTTTCTGTGAATGTGGAGTTGGTGGCATGTGAAACCCGCATGTGGAGCATTGGTTTGTGTGCTATACTCTAAAAGGTTGATTCCTAGATAATGCACTCAAAGGGCATTAAGCATAGAGTGTGAAAAGTGAGTTTCCTTGAGAGCTGCTTGGAAGCCTGATGGTGTGTGAAGTTAGTGAGCCAAATGGAGTTGATCTTCCACAAGAATTACTCAGCTGCTGCTCCTTTAATATGCCCTTCACCAACATGCAGTGTTTCCTTGATTGAATTAGCTCTCACACCAATATTTGCGTCTAGAGCCTTTGCATTGAGGGCTATCTGAAAACGGCTTTGGCGCTGAAGTTGTCTGTGAATGTGGAGTTGGTGGCATGTGAAACCCACATGTGGAGCTTTGGTTTGTGTGCGATGCTGACCAAGCTTCTTTCAGTCCTAGGCACTCAAAGGGCATTTAGCGTATAGTGTGAAAAGTGAGTTTCCTTGAGAGCTGCTTGGAAGCCTGATGGTGTGTGAAGTTAGTGAGCCAAATGGAGTTGTTCTTCCACAAGAATCACTCAGCTGCTTCTTCTTCAATATGCCCTTCACCAACATGCAGTGTTTCCTTGATTGAATTAGCTCTCACACCAATATTTGCGTCTAGAGCCTTTGCATTGAGGGCTATCTGAAAACGACTTTGGAGCTGAAGTTGTTTGTGAATGTGGAGTTGGTGGCATGTGAAACCCGCATGTGGAGCAGTGGTTTGTGTGCGATGCTGACCAAGCTTCTTTCAGTCCTAGGCACTCAAAGGGCATTAAGCATAGAGTGTGAAAAGTGAGTTTCCTTGAGAGCTGCTTGGAAGCCTGATGGTGTGTGAAGTTAGTGAGCCAAATGGAGTTGTTCTCCACAAGAACCACTCGGCTGCTTCTTCTTCAATATGCCCTTCACCAACATGCAGTGTTTCCTTGATTGAATTAGCTCTCACACCAATATTTGCGTCTAGAGCCTTTGCATTGAGGGCTATCTGAAAACGGCTTTGGCGCTGAAGTTGTCTGTGAATGTGGAGTTGGTGGCATGTGAAACCCGCCTGTGGAGCATTGGTTTGTGTGCGATGCTGACCAAGCTTCTTTCAGTACTAGGGACTCAACGGGCATTAAGCCTAGAGTGTGAAAATTGAGTTTCCTTGAGAGCTGCTTGGAAGCCTGATGGTGTGTGAAGTTAGTGAGCCAAATGGAGTTGATCTTCCACAAGAATCACTCGGCTGCTTCTTCTTCAATATGCCCTTCACCAACATGCAGTGTTTCCTTGATTAAATTAGCTCTCACACCAATATTTGCGTCTAGAGCCTTTGCATTGAGGGCTATCTGAAAACGGCTTTGGCGCTGAAGTTGTCTGTGAATGTGGAGTTGGTGGCATGTGAAACCCGCATGTGAAGCATTGGTTTGTGTGTGATGCTCTTCCCGGTTCATTCCTAGATAATGCACTCAAAGGGCATTAAGCATAGAGTGTGAAAAGTGAGTTTCCTTGAGAGCTGCTTGGAAGCCTGATTGTGTGCGAAGTTATTGAGCCAAATAGAGTTGTTCTCCCACAAGAACCACTCGGCTGCTTCTTCTTCAATATGCCCTTCACCAACATGCAGTGTTTCCTTGATTGAATTAGCTCTCACACCAATATTTGCGTCTAGAGCCTTTGCATTGAGGGCTATCTGAAAACGGCTTTTTCGCTGAAGTTGTCTGTGAATGTGGAGTTGCTGGCATGTGAAACCCGCATCTGGAGCATTGGTTTGTGTGTGCGATGTTCTACCAGCTTCATCCTAGATAATGCACTCAAAGGGCATTAAGCATAGAGTGTGAAAAGTGAGTTTCCTTGAGAGCTGATGGAAGCCTGATGGTGTGTGAAGTTAGTGAGCCAAATGGAGTTGATCTTCCACAAGAATCAATCGGCTGCTTCTTCTTCAATATGCCCTTCACCAACATGCAGTGTTTCCTTGATTAAATTAGCTCTCACACCAATATTTGCGTCTAGAGCCTTTGCATTGAGGGCTATCTGAAAACGGCTTTGGCGCTGAAGTTGTCTGTGAATGTGGAGTTGCTGGCATGTGAAACCCGCATGTGGAGCATTGGTTTGTGTGTGCGATGTTCTACCAGCTTCATTCCTAGATAATGCACTCAAAGGGCATTAAGCATAGAGTGTGAAAAGTGAGTTTCCTTGAGAGCTGCTTGGAAGCCTGATGGTGTGTGAAGTTAGTGAGCCAAATGGAGTTGTTCTCCCACAAGAACCACTCAGCTGCTTCTTCTTCATATGCCCTTCACCAACATGCAGTGTTTCCTTGATTGAATTAGCTCTCACACCAATATTTGCGTCTAGAGCCTTTGCATTGAGGGCTATCTGAAAACGGTTTTGGCGCTGAAGTTGTCTGTGAATGTGGAGTTGGTGGCACGTGAAACCCGCATGTGGAGCATTGGTTTGTGTGCGATGCTGACCAAGCTTCTTTCAGTCCTAGGCACTCAAAGGGCATTAAGCATAGAGTGTGAAAAGTGAATTTCTTGAGAGCTGCTTGGAAGCCTGATGGTGTGTGAAGTTAGTGAGCCAAATGGAGTTGTTCTCCCACAAGAACCACTCGGCTGCTTCTTCTTCAATATGCCCTTCACCAACATGCAGTGTTTCCTTGATTGAATTAGCTCTCACACCAATATTTGCGTCTAGAGCCTTTGCATTGAGGGCTATCTGAAAACGGCTTTGGCGCTGAAGTTGTCTGTGAATGTGGAGTTGGTGGCATGTGAAACCCGCATGTGGAGCATTGGTTTGTGTGCGATGCTCTACCAGGTTCAATTCCTAGATAATGCACTGAAAGGGCATTAAGCATAGAGTGTGAAAACTGAGTTTCCTTGAGAGCTGCTTGGAAGCCTGATGGTGTGTGAAGTCAGTGAGCCAAATGGAGTTGTTCTCCCACAAGAACCACTCGGCTGCTTCTTCTTCAATATGCCCTTCACCAACATGCAGTGTTTCCTTGATTGAATTAGCTCTCACACCAATATTTGCGTCTAGAACCTTTGCATTGAGGGCTATCTGAAAAAGGCTTTGGCGCTGACGTTGTCTGTGAATGTGGAGTTGGTGGCATGTGAAACCCGCATGTGGAGCAGTGGTTTGTGTGCGATGCTGACCAAGCTTCTTTCAGTCCTAGCCACTCAAAGGGCATTAAGCATAAAGTGTGAAATGTGAGTTTCCTTGAGAGCTGCTTTGAAGCCTGATGGTGTGTGAAGTTAGTGAGCCAAATGGAGTTGTTCTCCCACAAGAACCACTCGGCTGCTTCTTCTTCAATATGCCCTTCACCAACATGCAGTGTTTCCTTGATTGAATTAGCTCTCACACCAATATTTGCGTCTAGAGCCTTTGCATTGAGGGCTATCTGAAAACGGCTTTGGCGCTGAAGTTGTCTGTGAATGTGGAGTTGGTGGCATGTGAAACCCGCATGTGGAGCATTGGTTTGTGTGCGATGCTCTACCAGGTTCATTCCTAGATAATGCACTGAAAGGGCATTAAGCATAGAGTGTGAAAAGTGAGTTTCCTTGAGAGCTGCTTGGAAGCGTGAATGGTGTGTGAAGTTATTGAGCCAAATGGAGTTGTTCTCCCACAAGAACCACTCGGCTGCTTCTTCTTCAATATGCCCTTCACCAACATGCAGTGTTTCCTTGATTGAATTAGCTCTCACACCAATATTTGCGTCTAGAGCCTTTGCATTGAGGGCTATCTGAAAACGGCTTTGGCGCTGAAGTTGTCTGTGAATGTGGAGTTGGTGGCATGTGAAACCCGCATGTGGAGCATTGGTTTGTGTGCGATGCTCTACCAGGTTCATTCCTAGATAATGCACTCAAAGGGCATTAAGCATAGAGTGTGAAAAGTGAGTTTCCTTGAGAGCTGCTTGGAAGCGTGATGGTGTGTGAAGTTATTGAGCCAAATGGAGTTGTTCTCCCACAAGAACCACTCGGCTGCTTCTTCTTCAATATGCCCTTCACCAACATGCAGTGTTTCCTTGATTGAATTAGCTCTCACACCAATATTTGCGTCTAGAGCCTTTGCATTGAGGGCTATCTGAAAACGGCTTTGGCGCTGAAGTTGTCTGTGAATGTGGAGTTGGTGGCATGTGAAACCCGCATGTGGAGCATTGGTTTGTGTGCGATGCTCTACCAGGTTCATTGCTAGATAATGCACTCAGAGGGCATTAAGCATAGAGTGTGAAAAGTGAGTTTCCTTGAGAGCTGCTTTGAAGCCTGATGGTGTGTGAAGTTAGTGAGCCAAATGGAGTTGTTCTCCCACAAGAACCACTCGGCTGCTTCTTCTTCAATATGCCCTTCACCAACATGCAGTGTTTCCTTGATTGAATTAGCTCTCACACCAATATTTGCGTCTAGAGCCTTTGCATTGAGGGCTATCTGAAAACGGCTTTAGCGCTGAAGTTGTCTGTAAATGTGGAGTTGGTGGCATGTGAAACCCGCATGTGGAGCATTGGTCTGTGTGCGATGCTGACCAAGCTTCTTTCAGTCCTAGGCACTCTAAGTTCATTAAGCATAGAGTGTGAAAAGTGAGTTTCCTTGAGAGCTGCTTGGAAGCCTGATGGTGTGTGAAGTTAGTGAGCCAAATGGAGTTGATCTTCCACAAGAATCACTCGGCTGCTTCTTCTTCAATATGCCCTTCACCAACATGCAGTGTTTCCTTGATTGAATTAGCTCTCACACCAATATTTGCGTCTAGAGCCTTTGCATTGAGGGCTATCTGAAAACGGCTCTGGCGCTGAAGTTGTCTGTGAATGTGGAGTTGGTGGCATGTGAAACCCGCATGTGGAGCATTGGTTTGTGTGCGATGCTGACCAAGCTTCTTTCAGTCCTAGGCACTCAAAGGGCATAAAGCATAGAGTGTGAAAAGTGAGTTTCCTTGAGAGCTGCTTGGAAGCCTGATGGTGTGTGAAGTTAGTGAGCCAAATGGAGTTGTTCTCCCACAAGAACCACTCAGCTGCTTCTTCTTCAATATGCCCTTCACCAACATGCAGTGTTTCCTTGATTGAATTAGCTCTCACACCAATATTTGCGTCTAGAGCCTTTGCATTGAGGGCTATCTGAAAACGGCTTTGGCGCTGAAGTTGTCTGTGAATGTGGAGTTGGTGGCATGTGAAACCCGCATGTGGAGCATTGGTTTGTGTGCTATACTCTACCAGGTTGATTCCTAGATAATGCACTCAAAGGGCATTAAGCATAGAGTGTGAAAAGTGAGTTTCCTTGAGAGCTGCTTGGAAGCCTGATGGTGTGTGAAGTTAGTGAGCCAAATGGAGTTGTTCTTCCACAAGAATCACTCGGCTGCTTCTTCTTCAATATGCCCTTCACCAACATGCAGTGTTTCCTTGATTGAATTAGCTCTCACACCAATATTTGCGTCCAGAGCCTTTGCATTGAGGGCTATCGGAAAACAGCTTTGGCGCTGAAGTTGTCTGTGAATGTGGAGTTGGTGGCATGTGAAACATGCATGTGGAGCATTGGTTTGTGTGCGATGCTGACCAAGCTTCTTTCAGTCCTAGGCACTCAAAGTTCATTAAGCGTAGAGTGTGAAAAGTGAGTTTCCTTGAGAGCTGCTTGGAAGCCTGATGGTGTGTGAAGTTAGTGAGCCAAATGGAGTTGATCTTCCACAAGAATCACTCGGCTGCTTCTTCTTCAATATGCCCTTCACCAACATGCAGTGTTTCCTTGATTGAATTAGCTCTCACACCAATATTTGCGTCTAGAGCCTTTGCATTGAGGGCTATCTGAAAACGGTTTTGGCGCTGAAGTTGTCTGTGAATGTGGAGTTGGTGGCACGTGAAACCCGCATGTGGAGCATTGGTTTGTGTGCGATGCTGACCAAGCTTCTTTCAGTCCTAGGCACTCAAAGGGCATTAAGCATAGAGTGTGAAAAGTGAATTTCCTTGAGAGCTGCTTGGAAGCCTGATGGTGTGTGAAGTTAGTGAGCCAAATGGAGTTGTTCTCCCACAAGAACCACTCGGCTGCTTCTTCTTCAATATGCCCTTCACCAACATGCAGTGTTTCCTTGATTGAATTAGCTCTCACACCAATATTTGCGTGTAGAGCCTTTGCATTGAGGGCTATCTGAAAACGGCTTTGGCGCTGAAGTTGTCTGTGAATGTGGAGTTGGTGGCATGTGAAACCCGCATGTGGAGCATTGGTTTGTGTGCGATGCTCTACCAGGTTCATTCCTAGATAATGCACTGAATGGGCATTAAGCATAGAGTGTGAAAACTGAGTTTCCTTGAGAGCTGCTTGGAAGCCTGATGGTGTGTGAAGTCAGTGAGCCAAATGGAGTTGTTCTCCCACAAGAACCACTCGGCTGCTTCTTCTTCAATATGCCCTTCACCAACATGCAGTGTTTCCTTGATTGAATTAGCTCTCACACCAATATTTGCGTCTAGAACCTTTGCATTGAGGGCTATCTGAAAAAGGCTTTGGCGCTGACGTTGTCTGTGAATGTGGAGTTGGTGGCATGTGAAACCCGCATGTGGAGCATTGGTTTGTGTGCGATGCTCTACCAGGTTCATTCCTAGATAATGCACTGAAAGGGCATTAAGCATAGAGTGTGAAAAGTGAGTTTCCTTGAGAGCTGCTTGAAGCCTGATGGTGTGTGAAGTTAGTGAGCCAAATGGAGTTGTTCTCCCACAAGAACCACTCGGCTGCTTCTTCTTCAATATGCCCTTCACCAACATGCAGTGTTTCCTTGATTGAATTAGCTCTCACACCAATATTTGCGTCTAGAGCCTTTGCATTGAGGGCTATCTGAAAACGGCTTTGGCGCTGAAGTTGTCTGTGAATGTGGAGTTGGTGGCATGTGAAACCCGCATGTGGAGCATTGGTTTGTGTGCGATGCTCTACCAGGTTCATTGCTAGATAATGCACTCAGAGGGCATTAAGCATAGAGTGTGAAAAGTGAGTTTCCTTGAGAGCTGCTTTGAAGCCTGATGGTGTGTGAAGTTAGTGAGCCAAATGGAGTTGTTCTCCCACAAGAACCACTCGGCTGCTTCTTCTTCAATATGCCCTTCACCAACATGCAGTGTTTCCTTGATTGAATTAGCTCTCACACCAATATTTGCGTCTAGAGCCTTTGCATTGAGGGCTATCTGAAAACGGCTTTAGCGCTGAAGTTGTCTGTAAATGTGGAGTTGGTGGCATGTGAAACCCGCATGTGGAGCATTGGTCTGTGTGCGATGCTGACCAAGCTTCTTTCAGTCCTAGGCACTCTAAGTTCATTAAGCATAGAGTGTGAAAAGTGAGTTTCCTTGAGAGCTGCTTGGAAGCCTGATGGTGTGTGAAGTTAGTGAGCCAAATGGAGTTGATCTTCCACAAGAATCACTCGGCTGCTTCTTCTTCAATATGCCCTTCACCAACATGCAGTGTTTCCTTGATTGAATTAGCTCTCACACCAATATTTGCGTCTAGAGCCTTTGCATTGAGGGCTATCTGAAAACGGCTCTGGCGCTGAAGTTGTCTGTGAATGTGGAGTTGGTGGCAGGTGAAACCCGCATGTGGAGCATTGGTTTGTGTGCGATGCTGACCAAGCTTCTTTCAGTCCTAGGCACTCAAAGGGCATTAAGCATAGAGTGTGAAAAGTGAGTTTCCTTGAGAGCTGCTTGGAAGCCTGATGGTGTGTGAAGTTAGTGAGCCAAATGGAGTTGTTCTCCCACAAGAACCACTCAGCTGCTTCTTCTTCAATATGCCCCTTCACCAACATGCAGTGTTTCCTTGATTGAATTAGCTCTCACACCAATATTTGCGTCTAGAGCCTTTGCATTGAGGGCTATCTGAAAACGGCTTTGGCGCTGAAGTTGTCTGTGAATGTGGAGTTGGTGGCATGTGAAACCCGCATGTGGAGCATTGGTTTGTGTGCTATACTCTACCAGGTTGATTCCTAGATAATGCACTCAAAGGGCATTAAGCATAGAGTGTGAAAAGTGAGTTTCCTTGAGAGCTGCTTGGAAGCCTGATGGTGTGTGAAGTTAGTGAGCCAAATGGAGTTGTTCTTCCACAAGAATCACTCGGCTGCTTCTTCTTCAATATGCCCTTCACCAACATGCAGTGTTTCCTTGATTGAATTAGCTCTCACACCAATATTTGCGTCCAGAGCCTTTGCATTGAGGGCTATCGGAAAACAGCTTTGGCGCTGAAGTTGTCTGTGAATGTGGAGTTGGTGGCATGTGAAACCCGCATGTGGAGCATTGGTTTGTGTGCGATGCTGACCAAGCTTCTTTCAGTCCTAGGCACTCAAAGTTCATTAAGCGTAGAGTGTGAAAAGTGAGTTTCCTTGAGAGCTGCTTGGAAGCCTGATGGTGTGTGAAGTTAGTGAGCCAAATGGAGTTGATCTTCCACAAGAATCACTCGGCTGCTTCTTCTTCAATATGCCCTTCACCAACATGCAGTGTTTCCTTGATTGAATTAGCTCTCACACCAATATTTGCGTCTAGAGCCTTTGCATTGAGGGCTATCTGAAAACGGCTCTGGCGCTGAAGTTGTCTGTGAATGTGGAGTTGGTGGCATGTGAAACCCGCATGTGGAGCATTGGTTTGTGTGCGATGCTGACCAAGCTTCTTTCAGTCCTAGGCACTCAAAGGGCATTAAGCATAGAGTGTGAAAAGTCAGTTTCCTTGAGAGCTGCTTGGAAGCCTGATGGTGTGTGAAGTTAGTGAGCCAAATGGAGTTGTTCTCCCACAAGAACCACTCAGCTGCTTCTTCTTCAATATGCCCTTCACCAACATGCAGTGTTTCCTTGATTGAATTAGCTCTCACACCAATATTTGCGTCTAGAGCCTTTGCATTGAGGGCTATCTGAAAACGGCTTTGGCGCTGAAGTTGTCTGTGAATGTGGAGTTGGTGGCATGTGAAACCCGCATGTGGAGCATTGGTTTGTTTGCTATACTCTACCAGGTTGATTCCTAGATAATGCACTCAAAGGGCATTAAGCATCGAGTGTGAAAAGTGAGTTTCCTTGAGAGCTGCTTGGAAGCCTGATGGTGTGTGAAGTTAGTGAGCCAAATGGAGTTGTTCTTCACAAGAATCACTCGGCTGCTTCTTCTTCAATATGCCCTTCACCAACATGCAGTGTTTCCTTGATTGAATTAGCTCTCACACCAATATTTGCGTCTAGAGCCTTTGCATTGAGGGCTATCTGAAAACGGCTTTGGCGCTGAAGTTGTCTGTGAATGTGGAGTTGGTGGCATGTGAAACCCGCATGTGGAGCATTGGTTTGTGTGCGATGCTCACCCAGCTTCTTTCAGTCCTAGCCACTCAAAGGGCATTAAGCATAGAGTGTGAAAAGTGAGTTTCCTTGAGAGCTGCTTGGAAGCCTGATGGTGTGTGAAGTTAGTGAGCCAAATGGAGTTGTTCTCCCACAAGAACCACTCGGCTGCTTCTTCTTCAATATGCCCTTCACCAACATGCAGTGTTTCCTTGATTGAATTAGCTCTCACACCAATATTTGCGTCTAGAGCCTTTGCATTGAGGGCTATCTGAAAACGGCTTTGGCGCTGAAGTTGTCTGTGAATGTGGAGTTGGTGGCATGTGAAACCCGCATGTGGAGCATTGGTTTGTGTGCGATGCTGACCAAGCTTCTTTCAGTCCTAGGCACTCAAAGGGCATTAAGCATAGAGTGTGAAAAGTGAGTTTCCTTGAGAGCTGCTTGGAAGCCTGATGGTGTGTGAAGTTAGTGAGCCAAATGGAGTTGTTCTCCCACAACAACCACTCGGCTGCTTCTTCTTCAATATGCCCTTCCACCAACATGCAGTGTTTCCTTGATTGAATTAGCTCTCACACCAATATTTGCGTCTAGAGCCTTTGCATTGAGGGCTATCTGAAAACAGCTCTGGCGCTGAAGTTGTCTGTGAATGTGGAGTTGGTGGCATGTGAAACCCGCATGTGAAGCATTGGTTTTTGTGCGATGCTGACCAAGCTTCTTTCAGTCCTAGGCACTCAAAGGGCATTAAGCATAGAGTGTGAAAAGTGAGTTTCCTTGAGAGCTGCTTGGAAGCCTGATGGTGTGTGAAGTTAGTGAGCCAAATGCAGTTGTTCTCCCACAAGAACCACTCGGCTGCTTCTTCTTCAATATGCCCTTCACCAACATGCAGTGTTTCCTTGATTGAATTAGCTCTCACACCAATATTTGCGTCTAGAGCCTTTTGCATTGAGGGCTATCTGAAAACGGCTTTGGCGCTGAAGTTGTCTGTAAATGTGGAGTTGGTGGCATGTGAAACCTGCATGTGGAGCATTGGTTTGTGTGCGATGCTGACCAAGCTTCTTTCAGTCCTAGGCACTCAAAGTTCATTAAGCGTAGAGTGTGAAAAGTGAGTTTCCTTGAGAGCTGCTTGGAAGCCTGATGGTGTGTGAACTTAGTGAGCCAAATGGAGTTGATCTTCCACAAGAATCACTCGGCTGCTTCTTCTTCAATATGCCCTTCCCCAACATGCAGTGTTTCCTTGATTGAATTAGCTCTCACACCAATATTTGCGTCTAGAGCCTTTGCATTGAGGGCTATCTGAAAATAGCTTTGGCGCTAAAGTTGTCTGTGAATGTGGAGTTGGTGGCAGGTGAAACCCGCATGTGGAGCATTGGTTTGTGTGCGATGCTGACCAAGCTTCTTTCAGTCCTGCACTCAAAGGGCATTAAGCATAGAGTGTGAAAAGTGAGTTTCCTTGAGAGCTGCTTGGAAGCCTGATGGTGTGTGAAGTTAGTGAGCCAAATGGAGTTGTTCTCCCACAAGAACCACTCAGCTGCTTCTTCTTCAATATGCCCTTCACCAACATGCAGTGTTTCCTTGATTGAATTAGCTCTCACACCAATATTTGCGTCTAGAGCCTTTGCATTGAGGGCTATCTGAAAACGGCTTTGGCGCTGAAGTTGTCTGTGAATGTGGAGTTGGTGGCATGTGAAACCCGCATGTGGAGCATTGGTTTGTGTGCTATACTCTACCAGGTTGATTCCTAGATAATGCACTCAAAGGGCATTAAGCATCGAGTGTGAAAAGTGAGTTTCCTTGAGAGCTGCTTGGAAGCCTGATGGTGTGGGAAGTTAGTGAGCCAAATGGAGATGATAATCCACAAGAATCACTCGGCTGCTGATTCTTCAATATGCCCTTCACCAACAAGCAATGTTTCCTTGATTGAATTAGCTCTCACACCAATATTTGCCTCTAGAGCCTTTGCATTGAGGGCTATCTGAAAACGGCTCTGGCTCTGAAGTTGTCTGTGAATGTGGAGTTGGTGGCATGTGAAACCCGCATGTGGAGCATTGGTTTGTGTGCTATACTCTACCAGGTTCATTCCTAGATAATGCACTCAAAGGGCATTAAGCATCGAGTGTGAAAATTGAGTTTCCTTGAGAGCTGCTTGGAAGCCTGATGGTGTGGGAAGTTAGTGAGCCAAATGGAGATGATAATCCACAAGAATCACTCGGCTGCTGATTCTTCAATATGCCCTTCACCAACATGCAGTGTTTCCTTGATTGAATTAGCTCTCACACCAATATTTGCGTCTAGAGCCTTTGCATTGAGGGCTATCTGAAAACGGCTCTGGCTCTGAAGTTGTCTGTGAATGTGGAGTTGGTGGCATGTGAAACCCGCATGTGGAGCATTGGTTTGTGTGCGATGCTCTACCAGGTTCATTCCTAGATAATGCACTCAAAGAGCATTAAGCATAGAGTGTGAAAAGTGAGTTTCCTTGAGAGCTGCTTGGAAGCCTGATGGTGTGTGAAGTTAGTGAGCCAAATGGAGTTGTTCTCCCACAAGAACCACTCGGCTGCTTCTTCTTCAATATGCCCTTCACCAACATGCAGTGTTTCCTTGATTGAATTAGCTCTCACACCAATATTTGCGTCTAGAGCCTTTGCATTGAGGGCTATCTGAAAACGGCTCTGGCGCTGAAGTTGTCTGTGAATGTGGAGTTGGTGGCATGTGAAACCCGCATGTGGAGCATTGGTTTGTGTGCGATGCTGACCAAGCTTCTTTCAGTCCTAGGCACTCAAAGGGCATTAAGCATAGAGTGTGAAAAGTGAGTTTCCTTGAGAGCTGCTTGGAAGCCTGATGGTGTGTGAAGTTAGTGAGCCAAATGGAGTTGTTCTCCCACAAGAACCACTCAGCTGCTGCTTCTTCAAAATGCCCTTCACCAACATGCAGTGTTTCCTTGATTGAATTAGCTCTCACACCAATATTTGCGTCCAGAGCCTTTGCATTGAGGGCTATCGGAAAACAGCTTTGGCGCTGAAGTTGTCTGTGAATGTGGAGTTGGTGGCATGTGAAACAAGCATGTGGAGCAGTGGTTTGTGTGCGATGCTGACCAAGCTTCTTTCAGTCCTAGGCACTCAAAGGGCATTAAGCATAGAGTGTGAAAAGTGAGTTTCCTTGAGAGCTGCTTGGAAGCCTGATGGTGTGTGAAGTTAGTGAGCCAAATGGAGTTGTTTTCCCACAACAACAACTCGGCTGCTTCTTTAATATGCCTTCACCAACATGCAGTGTTTCCTTGATTGAATTAGCTCTCACACCAATATTTGCGTCTAGAGCCTTTGCATTGAGGGTTATCTGAAAACGGCTCTGGCCCTGAAGTTGTCTGTGAATGTGGAGTTGGTGGCATGTGAAACCCGCATGTGGAGCATTGGTTTGTGTGTGATGCTCTACCAGGTTCATTCCTAGATAATGCACTCAAAGGGCATTAAGGATAGAGTGTGAAAAGTGAGTTTCCTTGAGAGCTGCTTGGAAGCCTGATGGTGTGTGAAGTTAGTGAGCCAAATGGAGTTTTTCTCCCACAAGAATCACTCGGCTGCTTCTTCTTCAATATGCCCTTCACCAACATGCAGTGTTTCCTTGATTGAATTAGCTCTCACACCAATATTTGCGTCTAGAGCCTTTGCATTGAGGGCTATCTGAAAACGGCTTTGGCGCTGAAGTTGTCTGTGAATGTGGAGTTGGTGGCATGTGAAACCCGCATGTGGAGCATTGGTTTGTGTGCTATACTCTACCAGGTTGATTCCTAGATAATGCACTCAAAGGGCATTAAGCATCGAGTGTGAAAAGTGAGTTTCCTTGAGAGCTGCTTGGAAGCCTGATGGTGTGGGAAGTTAGTGAGCCAAATGGAGATGATAATCCACAAGAATCACTCGGCTGCTGATTCTTCAATATGCCCTTCACCAACAAGCAGTGTTTCCTTGATTGAATTAGCTCTCACACCAATATTTGCGTCTAGAGCCTTTGCATTGAGGGCTATCTGAAAACGGCTCTGGCTCTGAAGTTGTCTGTGAATGTGGAGTTGGTGGCATGTGAAACCCGCATGTGGAGCATTGGTTTGTGTGCTATACTCTACCAGGTTGATTCCTAGATAATGCACTCAAAGGGCATTAAGCATCGAGTGTGAAAATTGAGTTTCCTTGAGAGCTGCTTGGAAGCCTGATGGTGTGGGAAGTTAGTGAGCCAAATGGAGATGATAATCCACAAGAATCACTCGGCTGCTGATTCTTCAATATGCCCTTCACCAACATGCAGTGTTTCCTTGATTGAATTAGCTCTCACACCAATATTTGCGTCTAGAGCCTTTGTTTTGAGGGCTATCTGAAAAGCGCTTTGGCGCTGAAGTTGTCTGTGAATGTGGAGTTGGTGGCATGTGAAACCCGCATGTGGAGCATTGGTTTGTGTGCGATGCTGACCAAGCTTCTTTCAGTCCTAGGCACTCAAAGGGCATTAAGCATAGAGTGTGAAAAGTGAGTTTCCTTGAGAGCTGCTTGGACGCCTGATGGTGTGTGAAGTTAGTGAGCCAAATGGAGTTGTTCTCCCTCAAGAACCACTCAGCTGCTGCTTCTTCAAAATGCCCTTCACCAACATGCAGTGTTTCCTTGATTGAATTAGCTCTCACACCAATATTTGCGTCCAGAGCCTTTGCATTGAGGGCTATCGGAAAACAGCTTTGGCGCTGAAGTTGTCTGTGAATGTGGAGTTGGTGGCATGTGAAACAAGCATGTGGAGCATTGGTTTGTGTGCGATGCTGACCAAGCTTCTTTCAGTCCTAGGCACTCAAAGGGCATTAAGCATAGAGTGTGAAAAGTGAGTTTCCTTGAGAGCTGCTTGGAAGCCTGATGGTGTGTGAAGTTAGTGAGCCAAATGGAGTTGTTTTCCCACAACAACAACTCGGCTGCTTCTTTAATATGCCTTCACCAACATGCAGTGTTTCCTTGATTGAATTAGCTCTCACACCAATATTTGCGTCTAGAGCCTTTGCATTGAGGGTTATCTGAAAACGGCTCTGGCCCTGAAGTTGTCTGTGAATGTGGAGTTGGTGGCATGTGAAACCCGCATGTGGAGCATTGGTTTGTGTGTGATGCTCTACCAGGTTCATTCCTAGATAATGCACTCAAAGGGCATTAAGCATAGAGTGTGAAAAGTGAGTTTCCTTGAGAGGTGCTTGGAAGCCTGATGGTGTGTGAAGTTAGTGAGCCAAATGGAGTTTTTCTCCCACAAGAATCACTCGGCTGCTTCTTCTTCAATATGCCCTTCACCAACATGCAGTGTTTCCTTGATTGAATTAGCTCTCACACCAATATTTGCGTCTAGAGCCTTTGCATTGAGGGCTATCTGAAAAAGGCTTTGGCGCTGAAGTTGTCTGTGAATGTGGAGTTGGTGGCATGTGAAACCCGCATGTGGAGCATTGGTTTGTGTGCGATGCTGACCAAGCTTCTTTCAGTCCTAGGCACTCAAAGGGCATTAAGCATAGAGTGTGAAAAGTGAGTTTCCTTGAGAGCTGCTTGGAAGCCTGATGGTGTGTGAAGTTAGTGAGCCAAATGGAGTTGTTCTCCCACAAGAACCACTCGGCTGCTTCTTCTTCAATATGCCCTTCACCAACATGCAGTGTTTCCTTGATTGAATTAGCTCTCACACCAATATTTGCGTGTAGAGCCTTTGCATTGAGGGCTATCTGAAAACAGCTTTGGCGCTGAAGTTGTCTGTAAATGTGGAGTTGGTGGCATGTGAAACCTGCATGTGGAGCATTGGTCTGTGTGCGATGCTGACCAAGCTTCTTTCAGTCCTAGGCACTCAAAGTTCATTAAGCGTAGAGTGTGAAAAGTGAGTTTCCTTGAGAGCTGCTTGGAAGCCTGATGGTGTGTGAACTTAGTGAGCCAAATGGAGTTGATCTTCCACAAGAATCACTCGGCTGCTTCTTCTTCAATATGCCCTTCACCAACATGCAGTGTTTCCTTGATTGAATTAGCTCTCACACCAATATTTGCGTGTAGAGCCTTTACATTGGGGGCTATCTGAAAACTTCTCTGGCGCTGAAGTTGTCTGTGAATGTGGAGTTGGTGGCATGTGAAACCCGCATGTGGAGCATTGGTTTGTGTGCTATACTCTACCAGGTTGATTCCTAGATAATGCATTCAAAGGGCATTAAGCATAGAGTGTGAAAAGTGAGTTTCCTTGAGAGCTGCTTGGAAGCCTGATGGTATGTGAAGTTATTGAGCCAAATGGAGTTGTTCTCCCACAAGAATCACTCGGCTGCTTCTTCTTCAATATGCCCTTCACCAACATGCAGTGTTTCCTTGATTGAATTAGCTCTCACACCAATATTTGCGTCTAGAGCCTTTGCATTGAGGGCTATCTGAAAAAGGCTTTGGCGCTGAAGTTGTCTGTGAATGTGGAGTTGGTGGCATGTGAAACCCGCATGTGGAGCATTGGTTTGTGTGCGATGCTCACCCAGCTTCTTTCAGTCCTAGGCACTCAACGGGCATTAAGCATAGAGTGTGAAAAGTGAGTTTCCTTGAGAGCTGCTTGGAAGCCTGATGGTGTGTGAAGTTAGTGAGCCAAATGGAGTTGTTCTCCCACAAGAACCACTCGGCTGCTTCTTCTTCAATATGCCCTTCACCAACATGCAGTGTTTCCTTGATTGAATTAGCTCTCACACCAATATTTGCGTCTAGAGCCTTTGCATTGAGGGCTATCTGAAAACGGCTTTGGCGCTGAAGTTGTCTGTAAATGTGGAGTTGGTGGCATGTGAAACCTGCATGTGGAGCATTGGTCTGTGTGCGATGCTGACCAAGCTTCTTTCAGTCCTAGGCACTCAAAGTTCATTAAGCGTAGAGTGTGAAAAGTGAGTTTCCTTGAGAGCTGCTTGGAAGCCTGATGGTGTGTGAACTTAGTGAGCCAAATGGAGTTGATCTTCCACAAGAATCACTCGGCTGCTTCTTCTTCAATATGCCCTTCACCAACATGCAGTGTTTCCTTGATTGAATTAGCTCTCACACCAATATTTGCGTCTAGAGCCTTTGCATTGAGGGCTATCTGAAAATAGCTTTGGCGCTGAAGTTGTCTGTGAATGTGGAGTTGGTGGCAGGTGAAACCCGCATGTGGAGCATTGGTTTGTGTGCGATGCTGACCAAGCTTCTTTCAGTCCTAGGCACTCAAAGGGCATTAAGCATAGAGTGTGAAAAGTGAGTTTCCTTGAGAGCTGCTTGGAAGCCTGATGGTGTGTGAAGTTAGTGAGCCAAATGGAGTTGTTCTCCCACAAGAACCACTCGGCTGCTTCTTCTTCAATATGCCCTTCACCAACATGCAGTGTTTCCTTGATTGAATTAGCTCTCACACCAATATTTGCGTGTAGAGCCTTTGCATTGAGGGCTATCTGAAAACGGCTTTGGCGCTGAAGTTGTCTGTAAATGTGGAGTTGGTGGCATGTGAAACCTGCATGTGGAGCATTGGTCTGTGTGCGATGCTGACCAAGCTTCTTTCAGTCCTAGGCACTCAAAGTTCATTAAGCGTAGAGTGTGAAAAGTGAGTTTCCTTGAGAGCTGCTTGGAAGCCTGATGGTGTGTGAACTTAGTGAGCCAAATGGAGTTGTTCTCCCACAAGAATCACTCGGCTGCTTCTTCTTCAATATGCCCTTCACCAACATGCAGTGTTTCCTTGATTGAATTAGCTCTCACAACAATATTTGCGTCTAGAGCCTTTGCATTGAGGGCTATCTGAAAACGGCTCTAACGCTGAAGTTGTCTGTGAATGTGGAGTTGGTGGCATGTGAAACCCGCATGTGGAGCATTGGTTTGTGTGTGATGCTCTACCAGGTTCATTGCTAGATAATGCACTCAAAGGGCATTAAGCATAGAGTGTGAAAAGTGAGTTTCCTTGAGAGCTGATTGGAAGCCTGATGGTGTGTGAAGTTAGTGAGCCAAATGGAGTTGTTCTCCCACAACAACCACTCGGCTGCTTCTTCTTCAATATGCCCTTCACCAACATGCAGTGTATCCTTGATTGAATTAGCTCTCACACCAATATTTGCGTCTAGAGCCTTTGCATTGAGGGCTATCTGAAAACGGCTTTGGCGCTGAAGTTGTCTGTGAATGTGGAGTTGGTGGCATGTGAAACCCGCATGTGAAGCATTGGTTTTTGTGCGATGCTGACCAAGCTTCTTTCAGTCCTAGGCACTCAAAGGGCATTAAGCATAGAGTGTGAAAAGTGAGTTTCCTTGAGAGCTGCTTGGAAGCCTGATGGTGTGTGAAGTTAGTGAGCCAAATGCAGTTGTTCTCCCACAAGAACCACTCGGCTGCTTCTTCTTCAATATGCCCTTCACCAACATGCAGTGTTTCCTTGATTGAATTAGCTCTCACACCAATATTTGCGTCCAGAGCCTTTGCATTGAGGGCTATCGGAAAACAGCTTTGGCGCTGAAGTTGTCTGTGAATGTGGAGTTGGTGGCATGTGAAACGCACATGTGGAGCAGTGGTTTGTGTGCGATGCTGACCAAGCTTCTTTCAGTCCTAGGCACTCAAAGTTCATTAAGCGTAGAGTGTGAAAAGTGAGTTTCCTTGAGAGCTGCTTGGAAGCCTGATGGTGTGTGAACTTAGTGAGCCAAATGGAGTTGATCTTCCACAAGAATCACTCGGCTGCTTCTTCTTCAATATGCCCTTCACCAACATGCAGTGTTTCCTTGATTGAATTAGCTCTCACACCAATATTTGCGTCTAGAGCCTTTGCATTGAGGGCTATCTGAAAATAGCTTTGGCGCTAAAGTTGTCTGTGAATGTGGAGTTGGTGGCAGGTGAAACCCGCATGTGGAGCATTGGTTTGTGTGCGATGCTGACCAAGCTTCTTTCAGTCCTAGGCACTCAAAGGGCATTAAGCATATAGTGTGAAAAGTGAGTTTCCTTGAGAGCTGCTTGGAAGCCTGATGGTGTGTGAAGTTAGTGAGCCAAATGGACTTGTTCTCCCACAAGAACCACTCAGCTGCTTCTTCTTCAATATGCCCTTCACCAACATGCAGTGTTTCCTTGATTGAATTAGCTCTCACACCAATATTTGCGTCTAGAGCCTTTGCATTGAGGGCTATCTGAAAACGGCTTTGGCGCTGAAGTTGTCTGTGAATGTGGAGTTGGTGGCATGTGAAACCCGCATGTGGAGCATTGGTTTGTGTGCTATACTCTACCAGGTACATTCCTAGATAATGCACTCAAAGGGCATTAAGCATCGAGTGTGAAAAGTGAGTTTCCTTGAGAGCTGCTTGGAAGCCTGATGGTGTGGGAAGTTAGTGAGCCAAATGGAGATGATAATCCACAAGAATCACTCGGCTGCTGATTCTTCAATATGCCCTTCACCAACATGCAGTGTTTCCTTGATTGAATTAGCTCTCACACCAATATTTGCGTCTAGAGCCTTTGCATTGAGGGCTATCTGAAAACGGCTCTGGCTCTGAAGTTGTCTGTGAATGTGGAGTTGGTGGCATGTGAAACCCGCATGTGGAGCATTGGTTTGTGTGCGATGCTCTACCAGGTTCATTGCTAGATAATGCACTCAAAGAGCATTAAGCATAGAGTGTGAAAAGTGAGTTTCCTTGAGAGCTGCTTGGAAGCCTGATGGTGTGTGAAGTTAGTGAGCCAAATGGAGTTGTTCTCCCACAAGAACCACTCGGCTGCTTCTTCTTCAATATGCCCTTCACCAACATGCAGTGTTTCCTTGATTGAATTAGCTCTCACACCAATATTTGCGTCTAGAGCCTTTGCATTGAGGGCTATCTGAAAACGGCTCTGGCGCTGAAGTTGTCTGTGAATGTGGAGATGGTGGCATGTAAAACCCGCATGTGGAGAATTGGTTTGTGTGGGATGCTCTACCAGGTTCACTTCTGGAAATGCACTCAAAGGGCATTAAGCATCGAGTGTGAAAAGTGAGGTTCCTTGAGAGCTGCTTGGAAGCCTGATGGTGTGTGAAGTTAGTGAGCCAAATGGAGTTGTTCTCCCACAAGAACCACTCGGCTGCTTCTTCTTCAATATGCCCTTCACCAACATGCAGTGTTTCCTTGATTGAATTAGCTCTCACACCAATAGTTGCGTCTAGAGCCTTTGCATTGAGGCCTATCTGAAAACGGCTCTGGCGCTGAAGTTGTCTGTGAATGTGGAGTTGGTGGCATGTGAAACACACATGTGGAGCATTGGTTTGTGTGCGATGCTGACCAAGCATCTTTCAGTCCTAGGCACTCAAAGGGCATTAAGCATCGAGTGTGAAAAGTGAGTTTCCTTGAGAGCTGCTTGGAAGCCTGATGGTGTGTGAAGTTAGTGAGCCAAATGGAGTTGTTCTACCACAAGAACCACTCGGCTGCTTCTTCTTCAATATGCCCTTCACCAACATGCAGTGTTTCCTTGATTGAATTAGCTCTCACACCAATATTTTCTTCTAGAGCCTTTGCATTGAGGCCTATCTGAAAAAGGCTCTGGCGCTGAAGTTGTCTTTGAATTTGGAGTTGGTGGCTGTGGAACGCACATGTGGAGCATTGGTTTGTGTGCTATACTCTACCAGGTTGATTCCTAGATAATGCACTCAAAGGGCATTAAGCATCGAGTGTGAAAAGTGAGTTTCCTTGAGAGCTGCTTGGAAGCCTGATGGTGTATGAAGTTAGTGAGCCAAATGGAGTTGTTCTCCCACAAGAACCACTCGGCTGCTTCTTCTTCAATATGCCCTTCACCAACATGCATTTTCAGTGTTTCCTTGATTGAATTATCTCTCACACCAATATTTGCGTCTAGAGCCTTTGCATTGAGGGCTATCTGAAAACGGCTTTGGCGCTGAAGTTGTCTGTGAATGTGGAGTTTTTGGCATGTGAAACCCGCATGTGGAGCATTGGTTTGTGTGCGATGCTGACCAAGCTTTTTCAGTCCTAGGCATTCAAAGGGCATTAAGCATAGAGTGTGAAAAGTGAGTTTCCTTGAGAGCTGCTTGGAAGCCTGATGGTGTGTGAAGTTAGTGAACCAAATGGAGTTGATCTTCCACAAGAATCACTCAGCTGCTGCTTCTTTAATATGCCCTTCACCAACATGCGGTGTTTCCTTGATTGAATTAGCTGTCACACCAATATTTGCGTCTAGAGCCTTTGCATTGAGGGCTATCTGAAAACGGCTTTGGAACTGAAGTTGTCTGTGAATGTGGAGTTGGTGGCATGTGAAACCCGCATGTGGAGCATTGCTTTGTGTGCGATGCTCTACTAGGTTCATTCCTAGATAATGCACTCAAAGGGCATTAAGCATAGAGTGTGAAAAGTGAGTTTCCTTGAGAGCTGCTTGGAAGCCTGATGGTGTATGAAGTTTGTGAGCCAAATGGAGTTGTTCTCCCACAAGAACCACTCGGCTGCTTCTTCTTCAATATGCCCTTCACCAATATGCAGTGTTTCCTTGATTGAATTAGCTCTCACACCAATATTTGCGTCTAGAGCCTTTGCATTGAGGGCTATCTGAAAACGGCTTTGGCGCTGAAGTTGTCTGTGAATGTGGAGTTGGTGGCATGTGAAACCCGCCTGTGGAGCATTGGTTTGTGTGCGATGTTCTACCAGGTTCATTCCTAGATAATGCACTCAAAGGGCATTAAGCATAGAGTGTGAAAAGTGAGTTTCCTTGAGAGCTGCTTGGAAGCCTGATGGTGTATGAAGTTAGTGAGCCAAATGGAGTTGTTCACCCACAAGAACCACTCGGCTGCTTGTTCTTGAATATGCCCTTCACCAACATGCAGTGTTTCCTTGATTGAATTAGCTCTCACACCAATATTTGCGTCTAGAGCCTTTGCATTGAGGGCTATCTGAAAAAGGCTCTGGCGCTGAAGTTGTCTGTGAATGTGGAGTTGGTGGCATGTGAAACTCACATGTGGAGCATTGGTTTGTGTGCGATGCTGACCAAGCTTCTTTCAGTCCTAGGCACTCAAAGGGCATTAAGCATAGAGTGTGAAAAGTGAGTTTCCTTGAGAGCTGCTTGGAAGCCTGATGGTGTGTGAAGTTAGTGAGCCAAATGGAATTGTTCTCCCACAAGAACCACTCGGCTGCTTCTTCTTCAATATGCCCTTCACCAACATGCAGTGTTTCCTTGATTGAATTAGCTCTCACACCAATATTTTCTTCTAGAGCCTTTGCATTGAGGGCTATCTGAAAAAGGCTCTGGCGCTGAAGTTGTCTGTGAATGTGGAGTTGGTGGCTGTGGAACGCACATGTGGAGCATTGGTTTGTGTGCTATACTCAACCAGGTTGATTCCTAGATAATGCACTCAAAGGGCATTAAGCATCGAGGGTGAAAAGTGAGTTTCCTTGAGAGCTGCTTGGAAGCCTGATGGTTTGTGAAGTTAGTGAGCCAAATGGAGTTGTTCTCCCACAAGAACCACTCGGCTGCTTCTTCTTCAATATGCCCTTCACCAACATGCAGTGTTTCCTTGATTGAATTAGCTCTCACACCAATATTTGCGTCTAGAGCCTTTGCATTGAGGGCTATCTGAAAACGGCTTTGGAACTGAAGTTGTCTGTGAATGTGGAGTTGGTGGCATGTGAAACCCGCATGTGGAGCATTGGTTTGTGTGCGATGCTGACCAAGCTTCTTTCAGTCCTAGGCACTCAAAGGGCATTAAGCATAGAGTGTGAAAAGTGAGTTTCCTTGAGAGCTGCTTGGAAGCCTGATGGTGTATGAATTTATTGAGCCAAATGGAGTTGTTCTCCCACAAGAACCACTCGGCTGCTTCTTCTTCAATATGCCCTTCACCAACATGCAGTGTTTCCTTGATTGAATTAGCTCTCACACCAATATTTGCGTCTAGAGCCTTTGCATTGAGGGCTATCTGAAGGCGGCTCTGGCGCTGAAGTTGTCTGTGAATGTGGAGTTGGTGGCATGTGAAACCCGCATGTGGAGCATTGGTTTGTGTGCGATGCTGACCAAGCTTCTTTCAGTCCTAGGCACTCAAAGGGCATTAAGCATAGAGTGTGAAAAGTGAGTTTCCTTGAGAGCTGCTTGAAGCCTGATGGTGTGTGAAGTTAGTGAGCCAAATGGAGTTGTTCTCCCACAAGAACCACTCGGCTGCTTCTTCTTCAATATGCCCTTCAACAACATGCAGTGTTTCCTTGATTGAATTAGCTCTCACACCAATATTTGCGTCTAGAGCCTTTGCATTGAGGGCTATCTGAAAACGGCTTTGGCGCTGAAGTTGTCTGTGAATGTGGAGTTGGTGGCATGTGAAACCCGCATGTGGAGCATTGGTTTGTGTGCGATGCTGACCAAGCTTCTTTCAGTCCTAGGCACTCAAAGGGCATTAAGCATAGAGTGTGAAAAGTGAGTTTCCTTGAGAGCTGCTTGGAAGCCTGATGGTGTGTGAAGTTAGTGAGCCAAATGGAGTTGTTCTCCCACAAGAACCACTCGGCTGCTTCTTCTTCAATATGCCCTGCACCAACATGCAGTGTTTCCTTGATTGAATTAGCTCTCACACCAATATTTGCGTCTAGAGCCTTTGCATTGAGGGTTATCTGAAAACGGCTTTGGCGCTGAAGTTGTCTGTGAATGTGGAGTTGGTGGCATGTGAAACCCGCATGTGGAGCATTGGTTTGTGTGCGATGCTGACCAAGCTTCTTTCAGTCCTAGGCACTCAAAGGGCATTAAGCATAGAGTGTGAAAAGTGAGTTTCCTTGAGAGCTGCTTGGAAGCCTGATGGTGTGTGAAGTTAGTGAGCCAAATGGAGTTGTTCTCCCACAAGAACCACTCGGCTGCTTCTTCTTCAATATGCCCTTCACCAACATGCAGTGTTTCCTTGATTGAACTAGCTCTCACACCAATATTTGCGTCTAGAGCCTTTGCATTGAGGGCTATCTGAAAACGGCTTTGGAACTGAAGTTGTCTTTGAATGTGGAGTTGGTGGCATGTGGAACGCACATGTGGAGCATTGGTTTGTGTGCTATACTCTACCAGGTTGATTCCTAGATAATGCACTCAACGGGCATTAAGCATCGAGTGTGAAAAGTGAGTTTCCTTGAGAGCTGCTTGGAAGCCTGATGGTGTGTGAAGTTAGTGAGCCAAATGGAGTTGTTCTCCCACAAGAACCACTCGGCTGCTTCTTCTTCAATATGCCCTTCACCAACATGCAGTGTTTCCTTGATTGAACTAGCTCTCACACCAATATTTGCGTCTAGAGCCTTTGCATTGAGGGCTATCTGAAAACGGCTTTGGAACTGAAGTTGTCTGTGAATGTGGAGTTGGTGGCATGTGAAACCCGCATGTGGAGCATTGGTTTGTGTGCGATGCTGACCAAGCTTCTTTCAGTCCTAGGCACTCAAAGGGCATTAAGCATAGAGTGTGAAAAGTGAGTTTCCTTGAGAGCTGCTTGGAAGCCTGATGGTGTGTGAAGTTAGTGAGCCAAATGGAGTTGTTCTCCCACAAGAACCACTCAGCTGCTTCTTCTTCAATATGCCCTTCACCAACATGCAGTGTTTCCTTGATTGAATTAGCTCTCACACCAATATTTGCGTCTAGAGCCTTTGCATTGAGGGCTATCTGAAAACGGCTCTGGCGCTGAAGTTGTCTGTGAATGTGGAGTTGGTGGCATGTGAAACCCGCATGTGGAGCATTGATTTGTGTGCGATGCTCTACCAGGTTCATTCCTAGATAATGAACTCAAAGGGCATTAAGCATAGAGTGTGAAAAGTGAGTTTCCTTGAGAGCTGCTTGGAAGTCTGATGGTGTATGAATTTATTGAGCCAAATGGAGTTGTTCTCCCACAAGAACCACTCGGCTGCTTCTTCTTCAATATGCCCTTCACCAACATGCAGTGTTTCCTTGATTGAATTAGCTCTCACACCAATATTTGCGTCTAGAGCCTTTGCATTGAGGGCTATCTGAAGGCGGCTCTGGCGCTGAAGTTGTCGGTGAATGTGGAGTTGGTGGCATGTGAAACCCGCATGTGGAGCATTGGTTTGTGTGCGATGCTGACCAAGCTTCTTTCAGTCCTAGGCACTCAAAGGGCATTAAGCATAGAGTGTGAAAATTGAGTTTCCTTGAGAGCTGCTTGGAAGCCTGATGGTGTGTGAAGTTAGTGAGCCAAATGGAGTTGTTCTCCCACAAGAACCACTCGGCTGCTTCTTCTTCAATATGCCCTTCACCAACATGCAGTGTTTCCTTGATTGAATTAGCTCTCACACCAATATTTGCGTCTAGAGCCTTTGCATTGAGGGCTATCTGAAAACGGCTCTGGCACTGAAGTTGTCTGTGAATGTGGAGTTGGTGGCATGTGAAACCCGCATGTGGAGCATTGGTTTGTGTGGGATGCTCTACCAGGTTCATTCCTAGATAATGCACTCAAAGGGCATTAAGCATAGAGTGTGAAAAGTGAGTTTCCTTGAGAGCTGCTTGGAAGCCTGATGGTGTGTGACGTTAGTGAGCCAAATGGACTTGTTCTCCCACAAGAACCACTCGGCTGCTCTTCTTCAATATGCCCTTCACCAACATGCAAGTGTTTGCTTGATTGAATTGGCTCTCACACCAATATTTGCGTCTAGAGCCTTTCAATTGAGGGCTATCTGAAAGCGGCTCTGGCGCTGAAGTTGTCTGTGAATGTGGGGTTGGCGGCATGTGAAACCCGCATGTGGAGCATTGGTTTGTGTGCGATGCTGACCAAGCTTCTTTCAGTCCTAGGCACTCAAAGGGCATTAAGCATAGAGTGTGAAAAGTGAGTTTCCTTGAGAGCTGTTTGGAAGCCTGATGGTGTGTGAAGTTATTGAGCCAAATGGAGTTGTTCTCCCACAAGAACCACTCGGCTGCTTCTTCTTCAATATGCCCTTCACCAACATGCAGTGTTTCCTTGATTGAATTAGCTCTCACACCAATATTTGCGTCTAGAGCCTTTGCATTGAGGGCTATCTGAAAACGGCTCTGGCGCTGAAGTTGTCTGTGAATGTGGAGTTGGTGGCATGTGAAACCCGCATGTGGAGCATTGGTTTGTTTGCGCTGCTCTACCAGGTTCATTCCTAGATAATGCACTCAAAGGGCATTAAGCATAGAGTGTGAAAAGTGAGTTTCCTTGAGAGCTGCTTGGAAGCCTGATGGTGTGTGACGTTAGTGAGCCAAATGGAGTTGTTCTCCCACAAGAACCACTCGGCTGCTTCTTCTTCAATATGCCCTTCACCAACATGCAGTGTTTGCTTGATTGAATTAGCTCTCACACCAATATTTGCGTCTAGAGCCTTTGCATTGAGGGCTATCTGAAAGCGGCTCTGGCGCTGAAGTTGTCTGTGAATGTGGGGTTGGCGGCATGTGAAACGCGCATGTGGAGCATTGGTTTGTGTGCGATGCTGACCAAGCTTCTTTCAGTCCTAGGCACTCAAAGGGCATTAAGCATAGAGTGTGAAAAGTGAGTTTCCTTGAGAGCTGCTTGGAAGCCTGATGGTGTGTGAAGTTATTGAGCCAAATGGAGTTGTTCTCCCACAAGAACCACTCGGCTGCTTCTTCTTCAATATGCCCTTCACCAACATGCAGTGTTTCCTTGATTGAATTAGCTCTCACACCAATATTTGCGTCTAGAGCCTTTGCATTGAGGGCTATCTGAAAACGGCTCTGGCGCTGAAGTTGTCTGTGAATGTGGAGTTGGTGGCATGTGAAACCCGCATGTGGAGCATTGGTTTGTTTGCGCTGCTCTACCAGGTTGATTCCTAGATAATGCACTCAAAGGGCATTAAGCATAGAGTGTGAAAAGTGAGTTTCCTTGAGAGCTGCTTGGAAGCCTGATGGTGTGTGAAGTTAGTGAGCCAAATGGAGTTGTTCTCCCACAAGAACCAATCGGCTGCCTCTTCTTAAATATGCCCTTCACCAACATGCAGTGTTTGCTTGATTGAATTATCTCTCACACCAATATTTGGGTCTAGAGCCTTTGCATTGAGGGCTATCTGAAAGCGGCTCTGGCGCTGAAGTTGTCTGTGAATGTGGAGTTGGTGGCATGTGAAACCCGCATGTGGAGCATTGGTTTGTGTGCGATGCTGACCAAGCTTCTTTCAGTCCTAGGCACTCAAAGGGCATTAAGCATAGAGTGTGAAAAGTGAGTTTCCTTGAGAGCTGCTTGGAAGCCTGATGGTGTGTGAAGTTAGTGAGCCAAATGGAGTTGTTCTCCCACAAGAACCACTCGGCTGCTTCTTCTTCAATATGCCCTTCACCAACATGCAGTGTTTCCTTGATTGAATTAGCTCTCACACCAATATTTGCGTCTAGAGCCTTTGCATTGAGGGCTATCTGAAAACGGCTCTGGCGCTGAAGTTGTCTGTGAATGTGGAGTTGTTGGCATGTGAAACCCGCATGTGGAGCATTGGTTTGTGTGCGATGCTCTACCAGGTTCATTCCTAGATAATGCACTCAAAGGGCATTAAGCATAGAGGGTGAAAAGTGAGTTTCCTTGAGAGCTGCTTGGAAGCCTGATGGTGTGTGAAGTTATTGAGCCAAATGGAGTTGTTCTCCCACAAGAACCACTCGGCTGCTTCTTCTTCAATATGCCCTTCACCAACATGCAGTGTTTCCTTGATTGAACTAGCTCTCACACCAATATTTGCATCTAGAGCCTTTGCATTGAGGGCTATCTGAAAGCGGCTCTGGCGCTGAAGTTGTCTGTGAATGTGGAGTTGGCGGCATGTGAAACCTGCATGTGGAGCATTGGTTTGTTTGCGCTGCTCTACCAGGTTCATTCCTAGATAATGCACTCAAAGGGCATTAAGCATAGAGTGTGAAAAGTGAGTTTCCTTGAGAGCTGCTTGGAAGCCTGATGGTGTGTGAAGTTAGTGAGCCAAATGGAGTTGTTCTCCCACAAGAACCACTCGGCTGCCTCTTCTTAAATATGCCCTTCACCAACATGCAGTGTTTGCTTGATTGAATTATCTCTCACACCAATATTTGGGTCTAGAGCCTTTGCATTGAGGGCTATCTGAAAGCGGCTCTGGCGCTGAAGTTGTCTGTGAATGTGGAGTTGGTGGCATGTGAAACCCGCATGTGGAGCATTGGTTTGTGTGCGATGCTGACCAAGCTTCTTTCAGTCCTAGGCACTCAAAGGGCATTAAGCATAGAGTGTGAAAAGTGAGTTTCCTTGAGAGCTGCTTGGAAGCCTGATGGTGTGTGAAGTTAGTGAGCCAAATGGAGTTGTTCTCCCACAAGAACCACTCGGCTGCTTCTTCTTCAATATGCCCTTCACCAACATGCAGTGTTTCCTTGATTGAATTAGCTCTCACACCAATATTTGCGTCTAGAGCCTTTGCATTGAGGGCTATCTGAAAACGGCTCTGGCGCTGAAGTTGTCTGTGAATGTGGAGTTGTTGGCATGTGAAACCCGCATGTGGAGCATTGGTTTGTGTGCGATGCTCTACCAGGTTCATTCCTAGATAATGCACTCAAAGGGCATTAAGCATAGAGGGTGAAAAGTGAGTTTCCTTGAGAGCTA